>NW_015505229.1:1597886-1622653 GCF_001515645.1 Sinocyclocheilus grahami
ATTTGTTTAGTTATTTGGGTTGTTTAATTTCATTTTTGTTTTTTAAATGATTAATTTGTTTTTATATTTAAATGATTGTTTTTTGGTTTTTAATTATAGTTTTTATTAATATTTTGAATTTGTTTTTTAATTAAAATTTTAGGTCGTTTAAAAAAATTGGTTTGCCATTTTATTTATGTTTTTTAATGTCTATATCATTTTTATTCATTTTTTATTTCAGTTTTTGTTATTTTAGTTTAACAACTTCTTAGTTTAAGTTTTGTCTTATAAACATATTTCAATTAACATTATAAAAAAAACTGGTTCTTTCATTTATTCATTCATTCACTCACTCATTCATTGTTGATAAAACCGTCATGCAGTCAAATCATAAACATATTTCCAGTACACTTGTTTGTAACATTTCTGAATATTTTTTAACTTGCTTTTTGCTCCAACAGTCAAATCCTTTTTAAACAAATAATTGAATCGAATCCTTCAGATGAATTGTTCAGAGGTCAAGGAAACGTCATCCTTCATAAGTGGAGGCAATGACAATTTTGCAGGTCAATGAATTCTGAAGTGGTGGCAATCTATTGAGGTATGTTTAAAAAACTGCTTGTATTAGTTGTCTTTGATGCGGCCTTGCTGCGTCAGCAGGTATAAGCCACACATTATTTGAGGGTTGTAATTATCATCACCGTTTAGGACATATGAGTGATAGGGACTTGAGAAATGGCTCGCTGAGTGTCACAGGAAATTGCACGCGCACAGAGCCAGTCAGAGCTGCGATACAGAATCAAAAGTCTGGAAAAATGTATTCATAAGCAATCTGACCTTTTGTTTTCTATTTGTTGAAGACGCTTCAGCACTCATCTAACTGGCTTTATCAGCTGTGTGTTGGAGCTTCTCGGAAGTGTGTTGAAACACCGTCAACAGATGTATAGCACAGTCCGGTGGCTTATGACTAAATTCCACCAGGCATTCTACGATGACCCGGATTAATAAATACTCTTGTGGATGTGGATTAATAAATACTCTTGTGGATGTAATGCAGATTCATTACATGGCATCTGTTCCCCTTCTAGACCCTGGCTACCGTGCTGACGTATCGAAAGCAAGCATGATATCCCATGAAAGATAATTCTGAATAAGTAGATTAGCCCAAGTGGATGCATCCTGCATGCTCCAATAATATTCGGTAACATTCTGGAAATGCTGGGAAATGTGGTCTTTTATTTATTTATTATTTATTTATAATGTTTTAAAAATTATTTGAATTATTTTGGTTATTTGTTAATCTGTTTATTTTGCTTATTTTTCATTATCATTAATTAACTTATTTATATTTGCTTTTATTGACTTGTTTATCATCATTCAATTAATTTTGCTAGTTGTTTATAAGCATTATTTTTCTTGTTTATTTGCCCATTTAGTTTATCATTTATTTGTTTATTTAGTTATTTGGGTTGTTTAATTTTAATTATTTTAGTTTTTCTATAAACTATTAATACAACTATTTCTTTGTTATTTAAATATGTTTATTTTCTTATTTTTTTATTTTATTTAAATTATTTAAATTAATTTATTTTTTGTTGGTCGGTTTAAGCACTGTTGTCTACATCAGTGATGTGAACGATTATATGGTTGGTTGTATTTTTTGACCATGTAGCATTGTTTTTTGTTTTTTTTTTTCACCTGTTTTTCTTGCGATCCACCACTTGAGACCCCCAGTGTATGCTTTTCACTATTAGTGTGCACCTTTCTAGCAGATTTAACTGCAAGCCGACACTTTCCGTAATAGGCACCCTCGGTTTTGATCAAACCTTGTCGTTTTACTCAATTACTCTCCCGTAGTTTTAGAGCATGCTGTGCTTTTCTTGGACCCAAATCCGAGAGTTAATTTGAATAGGCACTGTTATTTTACTGGCAGAAACTTGTCAATTAAACCATGGAGGTCATAGATAGGTCATAAAAAATCATAAAATTAAATGACAATGTGAATATTTTTCTCTCTCTTATTTGGTCAGACCAAATGAATACAATGCTCATTATAACCAGACGGAAGAAGCACTTCTCGGTTGCTTTTGCTCCAGGGTGGCCAGGTAATGTTTTCAGACCTGCAAAATTCAAAACAATATAATTTAGCATGGATCCTGGAAGAATACACACTATTAGTACCCCTCAAGTAATGTGGGAAGGAAAGTTAGCAAAGAAACTGGATGACTTCGTACTTGAAGTTAGCAAACAATAAATAATGACACAGTTATGATGTTAAATGGAGTTCACTTAAAAATGGAAATTCATACTCACGCTCTTGTTGTTCCAAACCTGTATGACTTTTAGTTTGTGTACATTCAACATCAAGACATATCTCGTGAGTGACCAGCCATCGTTGATGTCAAATTTGAAGAATAAGAAAAAGCACCATAGTGAAGCACGTTTACATTTTTGTATCAGAAATTACCCGAAGAGGTCAGGTGTTGTTTGTTCGTCATTTTCCTCCGCACATGACCATTTCCTTGTGTTTTCAGTTGATTCTGGCCCATTTTTCCCCTCAGGAAGAAGCTTTTTTGTTTTTTTTTTTCACCTGTTTTTCTTGCGATCCACCACTTGAGACCCCCAGTGTATGCTTTTCACTATTAGTGTGCACCTTTCTAGCAGATTTAACTGCAAGCCGACACTTTCCGTAATAGGCACCCTCGGTTTTGATCAAACCTTGTCGTTTTACTCAATTACTCTCCCGTAGTTTTAGAGCATGCTGTGCTTTTCTTGGACCCAAATCCGAGAGTTAATTTGAATAGGCACTGTTATTTTACTGGCAGAAACTTGTCAATTAAACCATGGAGGTCATAGATAGGTCATAAAAAATCATAAAATTAAATGACAATGTGAATATTTTTCTCTCTCTTATTTGGTCAGACCAAATGAATACAATGCTCATTATAACCAGACGGAAGAAGCACTTCTCGGTTGCTTTTGCTCCAGGGTGGCCAGGTAATGTTTTCAGACCTGCAAAATTCAAAACAATATAATTTAGCATGGATCCTGGAAGAATACACACTATTAGTACCCCTCAAGTAATGTGGGAAGGAAAGTTAGCAAAGAAACTGGATGACTTCGTACCGCCGCACTCTGTTGCGTCTGGTCTCGCGAGAGCAGGTCTCTAATGCACTGGCACTTGACTCGACAGTGCGTGTGCTACATCCTTTTTACAATCTCTAGATTATAAAACACTGCATTCTGTCAGCAATAACGCGGCAGTAACGTATAGAGACTTCGGCTTGTAACTATACTCTAATTACTATTTTGAAAATTATAACGCGTTAAATTACGTTACTAAAAAAGTCATCAAATTACAGTAACGCGTTACTGCCCAACACCGTTCATAACACAGCACAGGTACATCAGGGTTGCCACAAGGGGCTTTTGCAACATTAATGTAAACAGTCTTATACTGTCAGCTTACTCATTTAATCAGAAATTTCCAGTAAATTAAGCCTTATGCATGAAATGGTCGCATCAACCAGTGAGAGCTTCTGTTGAATTTCTTCTGATTGAATTGATCTATCAGTTTCTCAATTGACTATTACATTTTACATATAGGCCTCAATGCTGTCATGGCAGACCAACAGTTTGAAGAGAATCCTGTAGAGCAAGAGCTAGCCTACTTAACATGTGGTTTAATGCCGCAGACATTTGAAGGCAACTGTAGCGCCGCCTTGAGTAGTGGAGTTTTTTATTTTGTAATGAGACTTTTTTTTTCACTATCCTGCATATTTTTTTTGAACATATTGTTTCGGGCCAGCAGTGACACGCCTTCTGTCTTTGCATGCACATTTGGGCGGCATTATGCAAATATTCCCACATAGTGACCTAGATATGTGGGGGCGTGTTAGAACGAGCCGTTTTAGGGGGGCGTGGCAGAGTCTTAACTTTTATAAAGAATATCTCTTTGGATTTGAGACTTTAGTCTTTGCAACTTCAGGGATCTTATCTATGCACAATCAGCTTGTAACACTCCAAAGAGAAAGGAAAACTTGAAATCGCATCATATGACCCCTTTAAAACCTAAAATGTGAATCATTTAGCATATTTGATCTTATTTCTTCTTCTGATTTATGGAAAACATTTCATTACAAAAGCTGTTGCACTGCAGCAATGGAAAATGAGGAAGTTGTTAGAACAAAAAGAGAAAGATTAATACATTACAAGCCAAAACTTTAATATTTTTTTTCAACAAAAGCACTGTAGTGAAATGTCTTTGAAGAGCAAGGCGCTCTGTTAAACTTGCATGCTTATTCAAAGTAAGCTGAAACCTGTGTATTTTACATGAAACTCATTTGAATTCCACGGTGTGACCGTTTGGCCGTAGACGGCAGTTGAAGTGATTATTCTAAGCTGAAGTGAACCTCCACATTCTTAAAGATTCAAGCATGTGTGTGGGTGGGTGGTCATGTGTGCTGGTGTGTAGGACTATTATACAGTAGATGTAGAAGAATACATCTTTCAGTACAAAACACACACAGATGCAATAAGTGAGCAAGAGGGAGATTTTTGGCTGTTGGTTGCATGCAGTACATTTTTTTGACTCAAGCCTACATGACCATTTGTACTAGAGCTCTGTCAACTTATTTTTTATATACAAAGTAAAAAAAAAATTAAAAAAATTTGGAAGTGCCTCTGTGAGTATATTTCTACATTTTATTTGTCCCACTATGTGCCCCTGCTAGAAAAGATTTTGAAAAATGTTTGTTTATTTATTTGTTTTTTTTTTAAAGTGTTGTTTTTTTGTTAGATTTCTTTTTTCTTTTTTTTTGGTGACAACGTCTACACATATTGGGATAGGAGGAGGGGCTGGTGAAACGAACTATGAATGGACAATAAATATTGCTAATTGATATTGATTATTAATCAACGTCAGGTGTTGTGCAACCCATGACTTTCAATATTCATACATAACTTTATGAATAAGCAAGCCCAAATTCACTTATATTAACTGCCTCACAGCCTCATTTTCATTCACGTCAATTTAAGAGGTGTCTGTTCTGACTGAATGTGTGTCACGGAGTCATGTTTTCAAAGTACCATAATCCAATCCCTGACTATTTAAACTCAAAAGTGGTTTTCTGCTGCCATGGTGGTATTTTTCTTCTATGCGTTATGAAAATAATTGAATATTTTATCATCCTCTGGCATCTTACACAATATATGAAATTATAATACCGAGCATGTGTAATGAAGATTTCAGTCCTCATTACAAAGGGAATATGAAACGGCCGCTTGATTTTAGTTTCCTTTTTTCCAAGTTCATCATGAATATTTGAATTCACAAGTGAGCGAGCCGATTGAGCTTCAACGAGTCTTTGTATTTGCTTCATTTTCTATAATTGCCACGCCAAACAAAGGGAGATATTAAACAAGCTCCTATGACTCTGTCTTCCCAAGAGAATTTGTGTGCCCTGCAGGCATGAACAAGCAAAACATGAATATTCAAGACAAGGCTTCTGATCTCCTTTATGCAATCCGCACAGGTGATAATGCCGCGCTGTCCAGTCGTGCACGACAAAAAGGCGATTTTATCAAGCCCGCTTTCATTGCTACCATTTAGGAATGATCATTTTGAATGGAGAAAAACCACCAGTAGAATTCTCACGCTTGATACTTGCAATTAAACATCATTCTTTAATATTAACACTGTGTATGATACTTTAGAGACACTATTGCTGTCTCGGGTGAAAGCAGGATACTAAACAAGCACATGGCGCCCAACGTGAGGACCTGCCAGCGGTGACAAATCGCTAGTAATCGGTTGCAGTGTATGTTAGCCGCAGCCATTTAATTTCACATTTCTGAAAGAGGTCTCCCTTTTATGTTGATGGATATTAACAGGGTTTGGCAACGCAGATGCTTGAGGAAAGTGTGACTGACGCCTCTATTCCAGTAGAGGAGAAGGGGGCGTCTGGAAGTGGCAAGTGGCTCGTTTGTGTCATCGTTTGTGTTGGCCTGTCACTGATGCCGATTACCTCGCGCTTTAGACGCGCCACACACATGCTGATACATATGAAGTGTTCTGGAAGAGTACGTAGGAAGCTTGAAGGTCATGTTTGACAGCTGAATTACACGCGACTACAGTAGGATTCATGCTAGCTACATGGTCCATTTATGCCGAAATGTAGATTGAATTCAACTTGGATGGATATTTTAGGCCGTTCAAATCATCATCAGCCATTTCGGCCATTTTTTATAAACTATATTTGTGGAAATAAAAAGTCATACAGTTTTGAAATGACAAGGTTGAATAAATGATAGAACAGGATTTTCATTAAAAATATTCTTTAAAAAATGCAGCTAGCTATATTTTTGTGCATAGTTTGGATAACTTTTTTTTTTTTTGGCTGATGTCAAAGGTTATGCGTCCAATCAAATTTGACATTTTTGTGGTATACTGCTGCAAATCCATTGGAACCTAGCAAAAGTACATGGGCAGGGTTGCTTAACATGCAAAGTAAAAGAAAATATGGCATTTAGAAACCAAAATGATACATTTTCCAATTCAGAATTTTAAGAATTTTGCTTATTGTTGAGCCTATTTAGTTCATGTTATATTAATAGATGTAGATGCTTGATTTTAAGGGCAGTATTGTTACTTTTATTCAATTTTAACCATTGTGGTACTGTGTTGTGTGGCCACTTGATGTTCAGTGTCAAATATGCTAGATAAAAGCCATTATAAATGCATCGGTTATGACGGATGTGTGCTTGAGGAATTGCTTGATTGGTTATTTTAACAGCAAAGCCGTTTTTAACAAAACAGAGTCTCTGTTGTAGCTGTCATTTATGCTTGTGTCCTACATCTGCTCCCGCTGTCTGATTCCCAAGGATTTGTCCTGCGGGACACGTCAGTCATGTAGCCTGCTCTGCACTGGAACGATAGTTTCACTGGAGTTTTGAATGGGAGTGAGAGACTAAAGAGGCAGATGTTGTATTAGAAGTTATATTTAGCTCAGAAGCAAAGAAAGGACATGCACTACTAACAAGAAGAAAAGCATCTCATTTTTGTTGCTCAAGGTTAGCAGAAAGTAAAGGTAAAGCAGTGAATGTGTCATGACTGTTTGAGGAAGTTTAAGGAATCTAATTTGCAGAGTCAGGACAGGTATGTCAATACAAAAAGAACAGATATTTGACACATTTTCTGGAATGTTTTCTTGTCTGTTGATTTTAGTCCAGTGGTTAATTCTTGAATAGTTTGCAAGGGGATGCAGGTTCAAATCCATTAATTAATTAACTAATTAATTCATTCATTATTGAAAAATAAAGTGTACAATTAAAATATAATTTACACAAGTTATATATTGATTTATATTGTTTATATATTTTTAAATTATTTTTATCTGAGCAAACTGCAAAGAAACCATGATTGTCATGAATTTTTGGTGTGTGGAAAAGAGCAGCTTTGACATTTTGATGTCTTCTTTTGGATCAAATGGGTTTGGGATTGAATGATGACTGTGTTTAGATTAAAACATCCTTTTTATTATTATTATTATTATTATTATTATTATTGTTATTATTTTCCATTTAACTTGCATTTAAAATCCGCTTGGCTCAAAAATCTAAGGGGGTCTGATGCTTCTGTCAAACTGCATACATTATATAAACACATTGCTTTCTTTATGAAGACATTTGTTTGTAAATTTCACAGGCTTTACATGCTCTATTTATTGTTGCACACAAATCCTTCTGTGCCCTTGAATGGCGAGATCCATTTTTTTGTACATTTCTTTCATAATCTGTTGTGATGAGAACTCAGGGTTTAGCTAATGCCTTCCTCTTCTCTCCACTGTCCCTGTTGTGTTGCTTATGAAAGATGGCGCCCCATTTTCTTTTCCACTGATTTTCTGTGGCAGAGTCAGAGTCAATCAGTAACACTCTACACTATTCAACGGGGTGACAGATTGTTCTCAATTCTCAAAATGATGCAAAGCGTCACAGTGGAGATCATTAATTAGATTTAAAATAATAATAATAGAAAATAAAAAGATTTACTGTCTCTTCACAGTCATTAAGCAAAGACTGTTTTGTAACGCTTCTATTTTTGACACAGGGAAACGTGACAGATTCCCAGAGGGACATACAGCAAAGTTAGCAGAACAACTGAAATCAGTCCACTTTAATGATAGAAATAAATAAAATATTCATTTAAATTTTTTTTTTTTAATCATTAAAGTGGGGTTATTTATTTATATAACCCATTTATTTATATATTTATTTTCTTACCATCAGGCACAATCTTCTAAATGAAGTTAAATGTGTATGCCCAATAGTCACAACAAGCTGGCCGGCGGCGGCAAAACATTTTCTTTTTTTTGCGCCGCTGTCCTGTCTACTGTAAGCTACATTAGTTCTGATTAAATAATGCCGTAATAAGTCGTATTTCTAAACACACTAAATGCAATACTCTGCCTCGAGGTGATAACTCCTATCATTTAATGATTCATCTTTCTGTCTTCCTGTAGTTTCATAGTTGAATGGAACGTCATTATAAACATGATAATCCTTGTATCCTCTCACAGTTATATTGTACCATTACAGTCGCATCTCACTATTAATTTCTCAAGCGCATGTCACGCTTGCTTGCCCCTTTTCCTCCACCAATAAGAAAGTGTGAATATAAAGGTAGAACATAATTACTGTATCGTGCAGCTTTAAGGTTTACAGAATTATGGCCTATTTGCACAAAATCTGAATTTTTGACATAATTTTAAAACAATACAGTGTATGTTTAATGTGTCTATCAATTCCTTCACTATGTGGCTGATTGAAAAAAAAACTAACTTTGTTCAGTGATTCATTGACTTGACTTTTGATTCCACTGACCAAAGATTCATTCACTTTTGCTGTGTACCTTGACTTTTTTTATTCTATTCCACATAGATTCACTCACATTTCTTCACTGATTCATTCTGTGACTTGTCTTTTTGATTCCATTAGCCAAAGATTTATTCACTTTTGTTCACTGATTCATTTAGTAACGTGTCTCATTTAATCACATTCCCCAATTATTAGTTCAAATTTGTTCACTGATTCATTCTGTGACTTGACTTGGCTTAAACCCAGCAAAGATTTGTTCAGATTTTTTTCACTGATTCATTTTATAACTTGACTCTTGTGGTTCCATTCCCCAAAGATTAGTTCAAATTTGTTAACTGTTTAATTTTATAACTTGACTCTTTTAATTCCTTTCACCAAGGATTCATTCAGATTTTTTTTCACTGATTTGTTTTGTAACATGACTTTTTTTTTTTATTCAATTCCCAAAAGATTCATGCTAATCTGTTCGCTCATGCATTTTGTAATGCTTTTCTTTGATTCCATTCATCTAAAATTCTTTCAGATTGTGTTCAGCGATTCATTTTGTAATGTAACTCTTTTGATTATATTCTCCAAAGGTTCATTCAGATTTGTTTACTGATTAATTTTGTAACTTGACTCTTTGATTCCATTCAACAAGGATTCATTCATATTTCACTGATTTGTTTTGTTTATGACTCTTTTGATTGCATTTCCAACGAATGCACGCAGATTTGTTCAGTGATTCATTTTGTAATGCAGCTCTTTTGATTCCATTCACCTTAGATTCATTCAGATTTGTTCAATAATTCACTGAAGATTTGTTTATATCTTTACTGATTCATTCTCTGACCATTTCTGTATGTTACTGTAGCTGGTGACCAGTGAGCACCTTTTTCTCAGTCTTCGAAGGCAGAAAAAAACAAACTCCAATAGGCAGAGACTTCTGTGAATGAGTCAGTTCTCTGAAAAGATCCAAAAACAATGATTTGTTCAAACCCGAAAAAATGCCACTATTGTTGAGAATCATTGAACTTGATGTGAACAGACCTTTATTCACAGACTGAAGAGGAAACTTGTCAAAACTGGCCTGCAGGTTTCTCTTTATGAATCAAACAATAGCTAACAGCACTATCCATTATTGATGGCTGAAATACAAATAACACTATACTTTCAGCTTGAAGGTGAACCAACAGACAGCCGTTCCCTTAAGTACTGATGAGTCAGAGGAGACGTGTTGGAGAAAGGGTTTACATCATCAGATCTGGGCTCACAGAGTCGGCAGCTTTTTCTCTCACCTCAACCTCTTTCATCCATGCCATCAGTACAGTACAAACACAATTCATTTTCACTTTCGAATTTCTCCCTGTTAATAGGAGTTCCTCGTGTCCCACTAAAGAGCGCACAATCTAAATACCGACTTGCCCTCCTCGGTTTTGTTGTACCATGCAGTTACGAGTGCCCTCATTGTTTTATATTTTAAAACATTAAGGTGAACCAGGTGATACAGTAAGTCATAGGCTGTTTTCAGAATGCAGTACTAGCTTTCTGAGTACTACACAGTGTATACTAAATACTGTACTGATACACATTTAATTTGCTATATTAGCAAGTAAAGAGTTCTGTACTTTGTACATTCTTATGGTACCATTGACCAATCAGTGTTGCATTCATAGTAGCCTTTTTCTGGAAATATCCAGTTCCCAATTCTAACTTCTTTCACCTCTTTTCCTTTTTTTCCCCTTCTCTCACACTACTTCTCACTCGACTAAACATCACTGATTGTGCCCATCTCCAGCTGATGGAGATTTGAGTAGAAAACGAAGATATAACCTCATTAGCCGAGGCGACGAAAAGCTATCGAGACTGATCCAACTGATCTATCTGTAACTATGGGAGTAAATTGAACTGTCCTGGTTCAGTAAGTTGATCAGGAAGTGTCTGTGTGTGTGCGCAGTATAATAGTGTGTGAGTTCATGGGGTTAGTGTTGGCTGATGGGAGATGTCTTTCACTTTACGGTCGATAGATAGATAGATAGTTTTTACTAATATCAATTTAATATTTTACTTATGTATATCACTGTTACAAAACTGTACTAAAATAATAACACACAGACATTTTTTATATGACATTTTATATCACATCACAGCTCATTGGATGAGAAGTGCTGCACACCAAGAATAATACAATTTAAGTAGCTCCAGGATTGCTTATCGATTTCTGTGATTATTGTTGCATCAGGTGGCACATGAAAATCGTTTGTGTGCCCTTTCCTAATCTTCACCAAATCAATCATAAGCAAATTATACAAGATCTATATCACACTGCATAATGCTTAGCAGTTACACCAAAGTCCCATAAAATAGATTTGGATAGGACAGATGTGACTGGAAGAGAGAGATGGGGCCTTGATAATCACCGCCTCTTCTTATTTATCTGTGTTGTAGCTGAACTGAGGTGATACTTGCGTTAATTCCTCTCACTGTCAACCATTTAATCTCTTTATAAATAGTTAATGTGAACAAATGTACAAGATACAGTTTTCTTTCCAAAACTCCCACTGTTCTGTCATTTCTTGTCTCAGTGAGCATCAAATGCTTTTCTATTTTTCAACGGGTAATTATTAAGGGGGAGTGACTTGCGTTAATGGCTTCATTATAAGTTTTTGGATCATAAAGTGTATAAATGATGATTGTATTATAATCCGTATACGCTTGAACAACAGTATTCCTAATTAAAGCCTTAACTAGCACTCGCCCGCTGTGAATTAAATGTTTTTAGAGCAGTTAGCATTTGCATGCTGGAGCGTGATGTGTTTGCTTTTGACAATGAGTCAGGAGGCATTTGATTGGATATTTTTGATGTTGGCGGAATCAAATGGCCCATGGGTATTTAGTTTGTGAGGTTGAGATGAGTCAATTATTCATTGAGTTTTTGAGGTAGGCGAAGTCTAAATGATAATTGGGGATTCTGCTTTTGAGGTGGGTGGAGTTAAATGGTCAAATTACCATTAGGTATTTTGTTTTTGAGTTGGAGACAAATGCTTATATTTTACATGAGTTAATTCCTATTTGATGAGCACCCTTGAGACCAAGATTGAGGTGAGTCAAAATTATTATTGGGTATTATTAGGTTAGGTGTAGTACTTCACACTTTGTCTTGATTTTTTTAATTATATGTAAATCCTAAGCCTTGTAGACCAGGATTGCTTTCATTTCATTTACGATTGGAGAAGTCCAAATGGTAATTGAACATTGTATTTTTAAGGTGGGTATAGAGTCAAATTCCCACTAGACATTCTGTATTTGAGGTGGGTGGAGTCAAACACCCAACCTGTGCTCTGTTTTGAGGCTGATGAGGTCAAAATGATCATTGACTGTTCGCTTTTTGAGGTTGGGTGGAGTGAAATTCCCATTAGACATTGTTTTTGAGGTGGGTGGAGTCAAAATTATTATAGAGTGTTCTGTTTTTGAGGTTGGGTGGAGTCAAATGCCCATTAAACATTCTGTAGTTGAGGTGGGTGGAGTCAAATACCCAATGAGCGTCAAAATAATAATTGAGCGTTCTATATTTGAGGTTGGGTGGAGTTAAATTTCCATTAGACATTGTTTTTGAAGTGGGTGGAGTGTAAAGCCCAGTGAGCTTTCTGTTTTGAAGTCACAATTATTGAGGGCACAGTTTTTGAGGTTGAATGGAGTCGAATTCCCATTAGACAATAGGTGCATTCGACTTCATGCTGCGGCGCGCAAACCAATCAGCAGCTGACTTGAAGCAGTGCATGCCGGTTAGAAATTTTGTCTGACTTGAACCGGCGCCAACGCTACGTCACTGTCACGTGTGGCATCAAAGTACCGCGAAAGCGTTTCGAGAGCAGCTAGCTGACTTTTCAGAGCGACTGCAGGAGCGCTGATGACCACACAGCTGTTTCACGATTGGCCAAATTCACCACATGACAACAATGACATGTGTTTCTAACATCTTCAAATCCAATACTGCTCATAAATCTGTGTTTTTAGAACATTAAAAGCTTTTTTACTGTAGTCGCAATGTGATATTGAGTCACGTTTATCATGAAAGCATATATACCCCCACTTTATTAGTATTTAAATAGCATATATTTACATTGAACTTTATTCTTGAACAGATGGCCCTGTATTAAGCAGCATATAAAAAGTGTTTCTGTTGCTCATGAAAACGTTTCTGAAACGTCTGTGTATTTGACAAATATTGCATTTAATTCACTTCAGCTGTGATAGAGTATGCAAACACCGCGCGAGCATCACTAACTGGAGCAGAAAGTGTCCGGCTTGACGGCTCCGTTTTCAACTCCGCCCCCGACTGCAAGCGGCTACTCTCGTTGACTGCCGTCTGTAGCAGTGCTTCAAGTCGAACGCACCTATTGTTTTTGAGGTGGGTGGAGTTAAATGCCCAAGTGGGTGGTGTCAAAGTAATCATTGAGTGTTCTGTTTAGAAAAGGTCTACATCACCCCTTCTAATCCGATCCCAATTAAGGTGTTTACATGAACGCTTTTCAGTCCAATTGAGCCATCACGTTTACTGCTTGTAAATGTAGCTAGTGTTTTTGAGTTGGGTGGAGACAAATGCCCAGGGAACTTTCTGTTTTGAAGTGGGTGGAGTCAAATTCCCATTAGGTCATGGGTGTCAAACTCAATTCCTGGAGGGCCGGAGGTCTGCAGAGTTTAGATTCAACCCTAATTAAACACACCTGATCCAACTAATCAAGCCCTTCAGGCTCATTTGAAAACTACATGCTATGTATGTTTGAGCAGGGTTGCAGCAAAACTCTGCAGGGCTCTGGCCCTAAAGGAATTTAGTTTGACACACCTGCATTAGGCGTTATATTGTGAAGTGAGTGGAGTCCAAATGATCATTTGAGTGTTCTCTTTTTGAGGTTTGGTGGAGTCAAATGACCATTCTGTTCATGTGTTAATTGGTATTTATTTGATGATTTAATTTATTTCATTACCTCTCCTAAATATTAAACCTGAACTATGTTTAAATTCTTTTTAGCCTTTGAGACCAGGGTTGCTTTGGGCTACTACAGAATGTGTCATGCACTGCAGTGCACTGGGTGAAATATTGAAAAGTAGACATTTTAAAAGCAGGATGTGTTAGAAGGGCTGTCAGTTTTTGGAGAACCGTAAAAGGGGACAAAATACTGTTCCACCTCTCAGTTGTCATCAGACGCAAGAGCAGAAAAGTGTTCATACATTATTTCTGTCAAGAACAAAATGGAACCCCCCAAAAAAGAGGAAAAAACATGAAGTCACTGATGTCGTTCATAGCAAAAGCCTCAGTTTGGTTCATCAAATATTTACGATCTAAATATCCGGCAATGAATAACGCAAGAGCAGAAAAGTGTTCATACATTATTTCTGTCAAGAACAAAATGGAACCCCCCAAAAAAGAGGAAAAACATGAAGTCACTGATGTCGTTCATAGCAAAAGCCTCAGTTTGGTTCATCAAATATTTACGATCTAAATATCCGGCAATGAATGCATAATGACACAAAGAGTTGGAAATCCAAGTCAGAAATTGCCTAGTGTAAACATGGCTTGAACAGACAGACGGGTAATATTGATCTAACTCTCAAATCATCTCAACTGACATCCATTGTTTCTGGTTTTCTTATTTTCTCTACAAAGGTTCACTTTAAACTATAGACAGCTGTAGGGTGGAACAATTTTCTTGCCATTTCCGCTTTGCTGCCCCCCCCCACTGGGGTGCATTGGAAACTGTCCAGAAAACCGCGTTTTGTTGCCTCCAAAATACAGTAATTTCCTTGTCTCCAGATCCCTAGAATATGGTATTTTTGTTTACGATGAAACTCTCTGAAGATTGTGGCTCTTTTCTTGAACTACTTCAGCAGAGAGCCGCAGCTTTTCTGAGACACTTTAAAAAGTGGGTTGTATTTATAGTCATGCGGTTCTGTTTGTGGTTTCCGTTAATTTTTAATGTACCTAAAGGCATCTTAGTTCAATCGGCAATATACTCCAAAAAAGTCTGGTTGAACAAACTGTTCAGAGGAAAAGAAGACTGCAACTTCCATCTTTTGTTTTCACGTAGCCATTATTGATGTCTTTGAAAACAGCCATTGCATTTGATAAAAAGCCGGGATATTTTATTGTATATTTATTTTCAGGTGGCGACTGTGTATTACTTCATGCTTCCACTCATTCCAGATCAAGATTGACCCAAAGAAAGCACACAGCAAATTATCACACAGATCACCTGTGATCAGAGACTCAACAGTCGCTCTCAGCCATTTCAAATGCGGCCTATCAATTTGCTAATGTTTGAACATTGTGTCTTATAATTGGCTTTCAGGAACTGAATGTGGGGAAGTCTGTAGTTGGCAAGCTACCTCCAAATGTCAGTAGGATTTTGTCAGGAGATAAAGCTCAGCTGCTGCTTGCTCTCTAATCAACAGACTGGTTGTGCGGTGCGCTAGATAGCTCTGTTCACTGCCGACCTTTCAGTAACCTGTAAAGTTAGACGCTGATATGGGAACGTCACAATTCCAGCGTTTGAATATTCACACAGATACACAGGCATGCACAGAGACAGATAGATTGGTTATCTGGTCTTCAAACAAACAGGTAAGCTAAATCAGATATTGGATTGCAAACTCAGATGGTTTTTGATGTTACTTTGATCCCTGGCAATGCGTCAAAGAGCTCATGAAATCCAAATTGGACTTTTAGTAAGTTTAAAGTTGACTTTCTGTTCTTTGTAATCACTTTTTTTCTTTTGATTTATTTCAGTAATCGCTGTTCTCTCACCGCTGAGGACCTCAACAGACAGTGGCTGAAGCCAGACCCTAATTTAAGCCCCACAATTTACCACACCAAAGGCTTCCTCTATTACCTCAACAGCATAGGCAGGACTCCGCTGGTAAGTTTCCATTAAATCTCGCTGCACTGTAACTGACCTATTGAATCCTAAAGTTCCACAAGGGGCTCGCCGGAAATTGTTCCATGATCTCGGAGCTTTCTACTTCTAAATGCAGGTCAGGGATGACCAAATCCATAAATATGTGTTTGAGACCGTACAGACTGAAGCAGGCCTGAGTGGATCTAAGTGCTTTGTTGTTTATCAGAAAACATTTGCAATTTGAAATGACTAATTTTGTGAATTGAATTAAATGAACCATATTAAAAAAGTAATGAAATCATGACTGACATAATGTGTGACTAGATACATTACCATTGCTCCTATTTACAACGTTTTAATTTACTAAATGAGACCCGTGCTGGCAAAATGAGTCGGAATGACGCACAGACTAATTAAGAGCTAGGCAAAGGCAAAACAAGTGGTCGAATTTGAGGTTTTCACAAATATGAGTTCATTAAGCCCTCATCTAGCGATCCCAAAGCTTCGCATAGTCCAACTATGCAAAGTCCAACTATTCGCATAGTCCAACTTTTCACTTCGTAAAAGTGCATGGGGCCAGAGACAGTCCGAATGGTAGGACTGTATATTGATAAGCAACCCCCTCGAACGCGAATCTCAAGAATGGTCTGTGATGGGGGGCTATCTAAAATGTGAAAGTAAGCGTCTTTCAGATCCAACGATAAAAGCCAGTGCCCAGGGCATATTTTTGTGAGGATCTGCTTCAAAGTCAGCATCTTGAATGGCCGTTTCATAAATCAGATGCTCAAGAGATCAAGGATGGGCCTGAGCCCGCCACCTTTCTTGGGAACGAGGAAATGACTCACTGTTCACTAAAGGGACCATTTCTACAGCTCCTTTTGCAAGCTGAGTTTAATAGTCCAACTTTTCACTTCGTAAAAGTGCATGGGGCCAGAGACAGTCCGAATGGTAGGACTGTATATTGATAAGCAACCCCCTCGAACGCGAATCTCAAGAATGGTCTGTGATGGGGGGCTATCTAGATGTGAAAGTAAGCGTCTTTCAGATCCAACGATAAAAGCCAGTGCCCAGGGCATATTTTTGTGAGGATCTGCTTCAAAGTCAGCATCTTGAATGGCCGTTTCATAAATCAGATGCTCAAGAGATCAAGGATGGGCCTGAGCCCGCCACCTTTCTTGGGAATGAGGAAATGGCGGCTGTAGAAGCCTGACTCACTGTTCACTAAAGGGACCATTTCTACAGCTCCTTTTGCAAGCTGAGTTTGCACTTCGGACTGGAGAACGTAAGCATTGTTACACCACACCGAAGTTTGGATAGTACCTCTGAAGCAAGGTGGTCTATGTGCAAACTGCAGCGAGTAACCTCGTTCTATGGTTTTTAGAACCCAACTTGACACATCCGGAATGGCTTTCCAAGCCTGGACCCAGATGGCAAGTGGTCTGAGATTTTCGAGTGGCAGGTCACCACAAGGAGGCGGGGAACTGACCCTCATGATAGTGGGAAGAGGAGAAGTGCTCTTTTGAGTATATGGGTCCACTATCTCAGTGGTAAATTGCATGGGTGCGTGCTGAGTGGGAAGGATGGGCCCAGCCTGAATAGAGTTTCCATCGCCCAAGCAGGGGATTGGAGAGTGAGTGCGAGACTTCTTTGAGGACAGTCCGGCCTCGATGGGTACTGACCCTCTCCTCTTCCTTTCTGCTCTTGGATCAGGACGGCTTCTGAGGCTCAGGTTCCAGCACTACTCTTGGCACTTAAGGTATGGGTACCTTCTAGCCATCTGAGGGTGCTGCTGAAGACCAGGCTCAAATTTAGGCTGGGTCGGAGGTGGTGTGGGGTTTGCAGGTTGTTGAGAGGATGGAGCCTTCTGGCGACTTGTACCAGCCACCAAGCTGGAGCACTTCGGCAGGAAGTACCACATGACTTGTGATGACTTCTGTGCCACTGTAATTCGCTCCGCAAACCCAGGGCCAAGCAATCCCTTGGGAGAGACGGAGGAGTCAAAGAAGGCGATCTTGTCAGCGTCCTTGATTTCCATTAGATTTAGCCAAAGGTGGCAAAATTGACTTTGCTGACTAAGTAAAGGATTCAATGACTCAAACATAAAGACAGTCACTTTTTTTGTTTGTGAGTAAATCAGATGTTTGAATGAATCCTGATACTGGGTTTTGAATGAATTGGTTGAGTAAATATCTTGCATATAAAGGCAGTCCCCGCATCCCAATTCACATACTCTCTGCCCTAAATAGTATTCAAGATTAATAATCCAGAAACTATTTGCTACGGATAGTATGCAAATGGGGAGGCAGGACTTGTTTTGTTTGTGAATGAATCAGCATTTTTTTTCAGAATGAAGTGTTTCTGAATTAATCACTTGAGTAAAGGATCCAATGACTCACTCATAAAGAGTCACTTGTTTTGTCCCTAAAACAAATCTGCATTTTGAATGAATCAGTTGAGTAAATGATTCAATGATACAATCATAAAGATGCAGAGGTTTTGATTGAATCAGCTGAATAAATGATTTGATGTCTCATTAATAAAGTCAGCTGGCATATCTGTAATCTGCAGAAAAAGTCACGGACAGAGTTTTAGATGACCTCTACTTCATGTCACAGAATTAAAAGCTTTTTTATATTTTTAGTCAGATCTATTCATATAGTCTTGACTGGTGCCTTTGAGCTTCTCATGATGCTGTTAGAGCACTAAAGAATAACTTCTATTTTTTACCTTGTCCCTATACACTCCCTGTCCTTTTTCAAAAAATGCTTCTCAGGAAATGGAGTAATGGACCCATTGCACTATCTATGCAAGTCAGGGGGGAAAACAAAGCAACAGAAGTAGGTTCACCAGCACTTTTGAGAGAATACGCTATTGAAAATGGTCAAACATTCTAGGACGTCATAAGCTAAACTGATGCTTACTGTTCGAAAGCTGCATCTGTAGTTCTAGCTTAAAATAAATCGTGCAATTAAATGAATTCATATGATTCAGAATAGCATGGAAATGACCATTGTCAGTCCTGTAATTAAGCAGGAATTACCTGTTGCGAAGAACCAAAAGAACATTTGCTTTGATACAATTAGCCAGATTTACATATAAATTATGCCATAATTCTTATTTGATCACAGCAATAATTATGCACCGAACCTGGTCAAAGGAACATTGTCATTTCCCCAGAAACTACAGTGGAAAAAACGTGACTTGTGCCATTAACGAATGAGGAAAGAGCCTTTTTTTTAGCCTTTACAAAAAGGCTCATCGCTATGCAATTAGCAGCCACACTGTCAACAAAATTTGAATTAGAGTCAAAACGCAATGCATTGTCTAGCATTTTATTCCCCTTGGTGTCTGTGTCTGCGTGTTGTGTCACAAGATTAATTATGTTTGACTCGGCCTTAAGTTAACATTGCGTTGCTGTCGTGTCAGGAAAGCTAAAAAAGACACTGTTGTTTTCGCCTGACAATGTGACCTCCTTGGCCTTGCTATTCATTTACAAAGATGCAGAAATTCAACACAATCTTGCTGTTTCACTATATTTGTTCTGTTATCACATTCCACAGGTGTTTTGCGATTACCATGGTCACTCCAGGAAGAAGAATGTGTTTCTGTATGGCTGCAGTATGAAGGAAACCCTGTGGCAATCTGGTTCTCCCATTAACACAGCCTCCCTGAAAGAAGACCCGGGATACAGGGTACGCTTACTGCCTGTAATCTGAGTTTTTTATCCTATGAAAGTTCTATAGATCACTTGGCTCCAGCCACAATGAAATCTATAGTGTCTCAATAATGTCTCAAACTTTGCTCTGGTTTGCCAAAATACCAGTCTGCAATTAAAAGTCAGATTTCAATATGGTCTTGATCATTTCTTATCAAATTCCGAAATTATTAGAGATAATAATTGCATTGTAAACATCAATATTGTGAAATATTATTACAATTTCAAAGAACTGTTTTCTGTTTAATATATCTTAATAATACAGTTTATTAATTTGATGACAAAGCTGAAATTTCAGCAGTCATTACTCCATTCTTCAGTGTCACATGATCCTTCAGAATTCATTCTAATATGTTTATTCTAATAATTATCTATATTGAAAACAGTTGTGCTTCATAATATTTTTGTGGAAACCATAATGGGGTCTTTTTTAAGGATTCTTTGATGAACTGGGTTAGTTCATTTATTTGAAATAGATTTTGTTTTTCTAATAAATTAGATCAATTAAATGCAACCTTGCTGAATGAAGTATTAAATTCTAAAGTACTAAAAAAAATGTCCCAAAACTTGTGAATGGTAGTGTGTTACCCACATTCATTTTACAGCTCTATACTCTTACTGTACATTCATTCTCATTTGTTTCTATTTTTATTGCTCCTATTTTAGGAGAAACATCTGAAACAAAGTTGGTTCTTCAAAGTCACACAACTGAGAACTCAATTACATCTCCTGAGCTATGAAAGAGCAAACTTGGAGTTGTTTTACAGCTATTGCTGTATCCCCATAATCTATTTTTGCTCTCACGGGAAGAGCCAACAATGCATGAAATGTTTTAGTGTCCTTATTTTATCATTATATCCAGTTATACAGTGAGCATACTTTTTGTCTCATTTATTGTTTTCTGATTGGCTCCGTTGTTTCCATCCTACATGAAACTTTTATTTGTGAGCCAGTTTTTGAAGTTTGGTGCCGAAGGAAGTTTCTCCCCAACATACAGGCTGTGGCGAATTGAGTTAAAGGATAGTTTAAAGGCATACGTAAATCTGTGGAATCTGTAATGTGGAAAATATTGCGTCGCTAGCTGCTGTCTGACTGATGTCTGCCATCTATGCAAAGAAGTCTCTTAAACTAAATATACACATATCTAGAACTGAAAACAGTGGCCTAAAAATGCAAATACAATGAAATACATTATTCTTTTTCAAAACTCATACATTGTTTGTATTGACAGACTATCGCTAAAACTCTGGACCGAATAGCTCCTGCGTTCTCCTTCAACAGCTGCAACTATCTGGTGGAAAAGTCTCGGGCGTCCACAGCACGGGTTGTCGTTTGGAGGGAGATCGGAGTCTTCCGAAGCTACACCATGGAAAGCACTTACAATGGCTGCAATCAAGGCATCTACAAGGTTAGCCCTTTTAGCTGAAATGAATGGTTAATTTTACTTTCCTGTAGTTTTGATAAACGTCACTAAACAGTTGCGCCCATTTTTGCATGCAGCATTATAACACAAATATTGCAGTCTTATTCACTAACCTACCATAAAACAGTTGCTAACCACATGCTAGATGCTCACTGTGCCATATGAAAAAAGAAAACATTGAAAAAACATTGTTATATTTTTCAGCATAACTACGCATTTTTTAATGTGAGTTGCGATCGTAATTCACAAAATAAAATAAAATTCGCATGAAGTTAATACAAAGGGCAGTAGTATATGTTTTATGCAAAAATATATTTGTGTACTCTACCATTCAGAAGTTTGAGACAGGGCTCTCAAAATACAGTATAAACAGTAATATTGTGAAATATTTTTACAATGTCAAATAACTTTTTTTCTTTTTTAATATATTTTAAAATGTAATTTATTCCTGTGGTGGCAAAGCTGAATTTTCAACAGCCATTACTCTAGTCTTCATTGTCACATAGTTATTTAGAAACAGCTGTGTTGCTTAATATTTTGGTGGAAACTGATTAATTTTTTTCTGTATTCTTTGGAGGAAAAGAAAATCTTATTGACCCCAAACTTTTGGTAGTACATATTTTCTAGCTATCATGGCATCAAATGATGGAGAAGAGTATTGTAAGCTCCCTCATATCGTTCCGTCAGAATGAGAGTCCAAACAGATGATAAAATCATCACAATAATGCACAAAACTCCAGTCTATCAATTAACATCTTGTAAAGTGTAAAACTAAAATACAAGTCCTTTTATACATATTTTTCTTGTCTAAATCAGGAGACCATTTACAAGTGAAAACAGTCCAAAACAGTTCTAAGCTAGTCGTGTGTATTACTTGTGGTTTATTGTGATGTTTTATCAGCCGTTTTAACTCTCATTCTGACGGCACCCGTTCACTGCAGATGATCCATTGGTGAGCAAGTGATGTAATGATACATTTTTACAAATCTGTTTCGATGAAGAAACAAACTCTTCATCTTGGAAGGCCTGAGGGCGAGTACGTTTTAGCAAATTTTCATTTTTGGGTGAACTATTCCTTTAAAGGGACTTTTTGGTTTGGTACTCAGCTAGCTTAGCAACCACTAGTGTTATACATGGCCAGACTTGGTAACATTAGAGACACTGGCAGATGGTATTTAGTCAAAGTAGAGTGATTCTAGCGCAGTGACATTTGCAAACGTTCTAGGAGGTCTGGCAGCCCTTTAATAAAGGACAGGGTGCTGAATTACTCTTGACCATGGACTGCAACTTTAAAGGTTCTGCAAGTAAGAAAAATGTTTTCGGAAAGTGCTAATGATTGAGGAATAAGGTCTGATATGAGAATGTCAGCTCTTGAGGCAGACATTTTATTAAGTTTAAATCCTTATTCCCTGTCAAAATTGTACATGTAGCTCAAATAAAACAGAGACAGGATCTGTACCAGCTAACAGGTGGACATATGGTGAGAACAGCCCTATTCTTTCCTCAATAAAACAGGATTGACTAACAAGACCTTAGACTTGAATTTATCCATCCGTGTTTGCAATCCAATTTCTGATATTTAGCTCAATCCCAATCAGTTTTGTTCTTATGTGTCAGTGTTAGATCTTCTCTGACATTCTGCCTAAAAGTTTGGAGTCTTGTCTTGACTGTTGATGTTTAATTTGTATTTTCAATGAAGCTGCCAGCCAAGCACCAGTCAGCAGGGCCGTTTTAACCATTGGGCTAGGCGGGGCTGAAGCCCTGGGGCCCGAGCAAGGAGGGGGCCCGTGATTGGCTGTGGAGTAGATTGACTGGAGCGCCGATCGCCAAAGCCACCTTATTAGCGCTGTTATTTAGTTGAGCTTTTCCGTAAATTCCATGCATTACCATTTGAGATTGAAATGTAAAGTCTGAATTTGGTTTACCAATCAAATGCATTTATTCTATATTTGACTTTTGAACGATATGTGCAAATATCTATCAGGTGATCGCTGCCCAGTATGTCTGCATTCACCTCTCTTCACTTTGTTCTGGAGTAATCTGGAAATGGTCGCGCAAAGAACAACATTCAATTAGTAAAAATGTCAGCAATTCTAAAAGAGAGAGGGGCTCAAAAAAACGAAAAATTTCAAATACAAACAACATAAAAAACATGACAGCTATCAGATTATTTGACTAAAGCTGATGATGGAGTGGAAGTTGCTGGAACAGCAAGTGAACCGGGCACACGGAGCAGATAAAAGCAGTGTCATCGTCCACACAGATTTTAGTTTAGCTTGATTATTAACTGGATTTATATTGTTTTTGTGTTTGAACAAACTATATTCATTTAAGGGTTGGGAGATAATCCGGTAGAAATATATCAATCGTTGATTGAAGCACGTCATGATGTAGTCTACGTTTACCATTTCAAGGCGTTTTAAGCAGGTTTTAAAACAAATGGTTTATACTGTTCATGGACATTACGCTGCGGGGCAGAATTAATTCTGGTAAATGTGTGCGTTAAAACGGTTTCTACCTGATACATCTGCTCGTATTACTGACTAAACTTTCGCTCCTTGTGCTTAAACGGTCAAATACACATAGTTACGTGTCAAAATGCCCGTCTTTGCGAGTATCCTCGTAAACACAGTTATTTGTGTCTTAAATGAATGCTGATAGTTATAGATAAAGCATTTGTTAGGCTATATGAGATCCTTAGCCTATATGATGAGATCTTAAAAGGATATTCACCCAAAAATGAAGATACTGTCATGATATACTTACCCTCAAATTGTCCTAAACCTCTATGAATTTCCTTTTCCTCCTCAACATAAAAGAAGATATTTTGAAGAATGATCGTAACCAGTTTCTGGTCCCAACTGACTCCAATAGTGTGTTTTTTTTAGTGTATAGTGAGGGCCCAGCAACTGTTTGGTTACCAATATTGTTCCAAATATATTATTTTGTGTTCAACAGCATGAATGAATCTCATACAGGTTTAGAACATCAACAGAATTTTCATTTTTGGGTGAACTATAATGCAGCCTTATATAGCTGCCGTTACCATTTGTGTCAATAATGTAAATCAAACATCAGCAAGAAAATTACTTACTGTCCTTGACTGAATCACTTTTGTAAAATAAATAAGAATGAATGTATATTGAATGTATATTTTTTCTGCAATTATACATTTTAGGCGCAGTGAATTTTTTTCACTCATTTTTTTCTTAAGGTGGGCCTTTAGCACCGTTGTACCCTATATATATATAGGGTATATATAAGGTATAACAACCGTAGGATGACATTAAGTGACCTACAAAAATGTATAATTGCAGAAAAAATATATACGTAGTATTGAACATTAATGGAGCAACAGACTGAATAGTCTTCACTGTATAAATTCAATATACATTCATTCTTATTTATTTTACAAAAGTGATTCAGTCAAGGACAGTAAGTAATTTTCTTGCTGATGTTTGATTTACATTATTGACACAAATGGTAACAGCAGCTATATAAGGCTTATATATATATATATATACATATATAAATATCAAAATATCATTATTGTGATGGGGGGCCCTGCAGTAAGTCATAGCCCCGGGGCCCAGTGCGTTCTTAATGCGGCCCTGCCAGTCAGGGGTCTATTTCTCAGAGTAAAGGCAGTGATGTACTCCTTGTCTTGTTGTTGTGCATCTGGGACATTCATTTATCTCCCTGTGCTGGTTAGATGCAGTTTGCTTTCTTCTTTCAAGACAGTATTGCATGGAACAGCCTTCATCTCTCAAAAGAATAACAAATGGATGTGTTTCTAGAGAAATGTGTTTAATTGCGTGGAAATATACTCAACTTCAGCAACTAAAAAAGATACTGTAATGAAGTTTCCATATTTAATTCATATATATATATATATATATAT
>NW_015505229.1:1622817-1628758 GCF_001515645.1 Sinocyclocheilus grahami
ATATATATATATATATATATATACAGTATATGTATATATATATATTGAAAAAAAATAAGAGACCACTCCAAATTTTTTCTCAAATAAGCATCTCTACATGTATGGCAGCCATTCCATTCCATTGTATGTTGAATTCCGACACACCTCATTCTGCTTAATGAAGTACTGATTAGGTGATCACCTCAACCAAAACTTATTTAGCAAGGAAAAGTATAAAAACCACTGCTGTGGTTATCACTATCCTCTTGCAATAGGACCAGCTGGATGGCAAAAACAGTGATAGTATTACCTCAAAGGTAACTGGAATCAAATAATATCTATTGACCATACCAAAAGAGTTTAAATGAAAAGTTTTGAGTGAGGAAAATAAGGGTTCAATTCTGGCTTTACTGGCAGAGGGATACAGTGAGTGTCAGGTTACTTCCATCCTTAAAATTTCAAAGACAGTGTTTCAAAGGAACAAGGTCAAGCTGCAGACATTGGGGACAACAAAGCTACAGACCAGCAGAGGGTGAAAACAATTGACCACTGGATGACCCCCAACTCATTCGAATGTCACTCAACAACCGTAGGATGACATTAAGTGACCTACAAAAAGAATGGCAAACTGCAGCTGGGGTGAAGTGCACGGCGAGGACCGTTCGAAACGATAGAAAAAGATAGAAAAAAACCACCCTTCATCAATGAGAAGCAAAGAAAAGCCAAGCTGAGGTTTGCAAAAGACCATAAGGATTGGACTGTAGAGTACTGGAGTAAGGTTATCTTTTCTAATGAGTGCAATTTTCAGCTTTGCCCAACACCTGGTCGTCTAATGGTTAGACAGGCCTAGAGAGGCCTACAAGCCACAGTGTCTCGCATGATCTGGGGGTGCTTCAGCAAGGCCGGAATCGGGCACATTCGTCTTTGTGAAGGGTGCATGAATCAAGCAACATACAAGGTTGTCCTGGAAGAAAACATCCTTCCTTCTGCTCTGACAATGTTCCCTAGCTCTGAGGATTGTTTTTTTTTTCTATCAGGACAATGCCCCATGCCAAACAGCTAGGTCAATCAAGGTGTGGATGGAGGGCCACCAGATCAAGACCCTGTCATGGCCAGCCCAATCTCCAGACCTGAACCCTATTGAAAACCTCTGGAATATGATCAAGAGTAAGATGGATGCTCACGAGTCATCAAACAAAGCCGAGCTGCTTGAATTTTTGCACCAGGGCTGGCACAAAGTGACCTAAGAGCAATGTGAAAAAAACTGGTGGAGAGCATCCCAAGACGCATGAACGTTGTGATTGAAAATCTGTGTTCTTCCACCAAATATTGATTTCTGAACTCTTCCCAAGTTAAAACATCAGTATTGTGTTGTTTAAAAATGAAAATGAACTTGTGTCTTTTGCATTATTTGAGGTCTGAAAACACTGCATCTGTTTTGTTATTTTGACCAGTTGTCATTTTCTGCAAATAAATGACAATTTGTTTATTTGGAATTTTGGTGAAATGTTGTCAGTAGTCTATAGAATAAAACAAAAATGTTCATTTTACTCAAACATGTATAAAAATAGTAAAACCAGAGAAACTGATCATTTTGCAGTGGTCTCTTAATTTTGTCCAGAGCTGTATATTTATTTATTTATTTAGAATTAAAATATGTAACTAATATAACTCTAGCATATAATTTTATAGAAACCACATAATGTATTAATCCCATTTCATAATTATATATTTACTATATATTTGTTTATAAAATGTCTCTTAGAAGGTCTTTTTTTTATAGTTTTGGAACAAAATATGGTACAAATACAAATAAAACTGTCAATAATCTAAAAATAAAACAAACAGAGATTGTCAAATATTAAAAAAATTATATGATAATGCAAAAATAACAGTAGAGCATGAATATAGTTTTAATAAAAATTTATTTAATGTGTAACTCTAATATAACTAATACACACACACACACACACAAAGCGGCTTTAAATCAAAGTAAATATAATTTAAATAGTAGATTTAACATTTTACATTTTTACAAAAGTTAACCAAAAGTATTATGTTATTTTTTTATTGTAAATGTATATTTTATTGACAACTACACATCATTTGAAGTCAATTATTGTTTCCAAACCTAGGCGATTGGCCAATGTCACAGTAAACTGCATCCCTGTTGGTGTTTGAACAGCATGTCGGACAATATGCAGGATGCATGAGCTTCTAAATGTGTATAGATTTGGACTAATGGATCAGAAAATCAGACATTTAATTTCGAGAGGAGCATACAAGTGCAGCTGGCAGGCCAGATGTTTTGGTACATGTACTTTTAGCAATGGGCGGCAGCCCGAGAGTCTCTTGATTAAAAAGTCTGTACTAATATTCACTGCCGATGTCAGGAACCTGGCAGACCATTAGACTGTGGAGCCAATTCAAGTGGGTCCTTTAATGCGAGTTAGACGAGAGCAAGAACGTTAAAAAAAGGAGAGAATAGAGTGGGAAATGGATAGAAACACTCCCTCTGTTCACAGCTAATTCATGCCAATTAGCAGCTCAGACGAGCTCTGGGATTCAGGAATAGAGCGAAGCTTAATTACGTTCTCAATCAGTAAATCAGAGCCCGGGTCAGTCAGAGTAACGCCGCCTCTGAAATGTCATCACTGCCTAGCAGAATCCCTGATCAAATAGACAGCTACATGTGTACCATAGAAACGTCGCGCTAAATCGGAGCTTCGGCCGGCGGTGCCGATGAATAATGTTCGCTTTTGCGTATTTTGATGGACAAGGAAGTGATGTAACATTGCCAAATCAATCAGCTGTTAAACAACATATCCTGCGGTTGTTGATTTCCTGAGGAGTGTGGGAACCTGGCGTGCTTTTTTTTGCTCTAGACAGAAAGTGAAGTGAAACTTATCCATTTTCCCAGATTGCCAATGACACCGCTAGGACCTTTTCTGATGGTCTCCCACTCAAAGCAGAGGTGTCTTTTGCCAAACGAAGGATAATCTTCAAAAAGAATCTCATTTGCATCACAAAGACGGAACCTTTAATCACCTTAGCTTTGCAATTTCAGACTGCCGAATGAAATTCTCCACTTCCTTTCCTTTGCACTTCTTTCTCCTCTGAACTTAATCAACTGTTGTCGTTTTTTTTGCAAGGAAACACATGGATTAAGATAAACGAGAGGCTTGATGAAATTGGTACAAAGTTCGTTTAATTAAGTATGCCGAGTGCTACATTCTGATTAGGTTCAATTTAGTCGCAGCTGTGATAAACACTTTTGTCTCAAAAAATAAAACTGTGAAGCAAAGTTTGAATTTTAGCTTAGTGAGTCCTAAAGGGAGTTTGCAGCAACCGTGTAACATTTTTAGTGGGTAATTTAACTCCTCATCTAAAAATCAACACATAATGGGCTGTAAATACTGTCTCACTCAATGTCAGATGTTTAGACTTGGTGTTTTTTTTATTTGAAGGTTAGAGAAACATTGAAAACAAAGCTTCAGCATAGACATTTGTGTCATAAATAATATATATATATACTGCACTTTTAGGAAGTATGGCTTTTAGTGGCTTGTTTTTGTGAGCCTCCATGAATTTGTCAGCATTTCTATAGTTAAGGACATAAACATAACTAAGAGAGAAAAAAAAATCTTAATTCATTTTTTATGTATTATTATTTACATTTAGTCATTTAGCAGACGCTTTTATCCAAAACGACTTACAAATGAGGACAATGGAAGCAATCAAAATCAACAAGAGAGCAATGATATGCAAGTGCTATAACAAGTCTCAGTTAGCTTAACAAAGTACATGTAGCAAGGTTCTTTTTCTTGTTTTTTTAATTATATAATAAATAAAAAGAAAATAGAATAGAAAAAAATAGAGCAAGCTTCTTTTTTTTAAGAAAACAAGCAGTTAGTAAATTAATAGCGTGCAAGTCTATTATTATGAATGATACATCAGTCCACAGTAGTACAACAACAACAACATAAAAGTTTGTTTTTGCAGTCTTTCATTATTGCAAACAACTTTCCTTTGTTGATGACATCGAGGCCACCAGTTTTTAGTCTAGTCCCTCCAATCACCTGGCTTCATAACTTATACTTTTACATATCCAGTCAATTCAAATCAATCCAATTCTGCAAAAATATGTGACATTATAAAAGTAATATAGGTCGTAAGTGCAGTTTCATGTTCACTTTGGGATAAATGTGTCATATAAGGTGAATTTTGGATTAACTGTGACAGGCCGGAGACATGAATCAGATTGACTGTTTGGATTGGCTGCTCTTTGGCTGCCGCTGAGAGGCATTTCATAGAAGATGACTGATCTGATAATTGTATTTCAGGACAGTAAGTGGAGTTATGACCCATCAGATTTCCAGAAATTTAATTGGGTCTCGAAAAGAAAAAAAGAAAAGAATATAAAAAAAGATATACACTTAGTATATGTTCTGGATGCCTCCAGCGTCTCCGTCTCAATGTTTTCCAAGGGGAAGGGAAAGCTAGCACTTCAAACGCCAAAGACCTCTCTAATCATTTCTGCAGGTCAGGCTTTTAGAATCATATCTCTGTTTCCGTTCACTATTCATCAGTGGCTGATGTTAAATGATGCTGTCATGCAGGAATCTGAGGGGAAATGTCAGTTGCCTGGTCTACTGGAAGAGAGCTTGGATTTTAGATGAGGATTCATTTCACACTGATGTACACCCCGTGAACAAACACACACACACACACACACACACACACACACACACACACACACACACAGAGAGAGATAGACATCAAGTGTTTCAGAAAGGTTAAAGAAAGTACTTTTAAAATTCAAAGGGTTAAGAAGTCAACACATAATGCATATTAAAACTAAAAATTCAAAATATAATTTACATCTTTAAATAAACACCATTTTAGTATTTTGAAATATTTAACAAATAAATGTTAACTTATGACGTACAGTGAAGGTTAGTTAGCATAAATGGTATGCAAAATGTGTAAATACATAAAGCAATTGTGAATATATTAAAGGGGTCATATGATGCGATTTCAACTTTTCCTTTCTCTTTGGAGTGTTACAAGCTCCTGGTGCATAAAGAAGATCTGTAAAGTTGCAAAGACTAAAGTCTCAAATCCAAAGAGAGATTCTTTACAAAAGTTAAGAGTCAACCACGCCTACCTAAAACGGCTCATTCTAACATGCCCCCACATATCTATGTCACTATGTGGGAAGATTTGCATAACGCCGCCCAAATGTTCACGCAAAGAAAGAAATAACTTTTATTCTCGCTGTAGTATTGTTGCCGCCACCATGTCGTGAAGAGTTGTGTGCTTCGTTGTGAAACCGAAACTACTTTGTTTGGTCTTCCAAAAGAGGACGATATCCGCTTCGTCATGCCTGGAGCTGATCTGTGCTGGTCACTGAGGGAATACATCAACTTAGTGCTGTGGATCGTCGGATCGGTTTTCACCGTGGACGAAGCTGAGTCCAGTCCGGGGTCGTCACATGTGGTTGCCGTCTAATCCGCCGGCCGCGCCGTTCTCAAGCCTCACGCTAGGCCGCCGTGTGTTTCGTTGTGAAAGCGAAACTACTTTGTTTGGTCTTCCAAAAGAGGACACGACTACAAATCAGTGGTTAAGTAGTATTTACAACACTGTTCCAGAACAGTTCAAACCAAATATTCATTTGAGTGCAGCACATTTTATGGAGGACTGTTTCCTGATCCTGGAAGAGTAGACTACAATGCCGGCTGTTCTGACTCACAGCCTGTAAGTACGTTTTCATTTAAAGGATTTGTCACTGATGATTCAAACGTGAGTTTTGGGCAGTATAGAGTAGCACTTGTTGTTTGTAATTTCTCCGATCACAAATGCAGACATGGTTTTATGTTAACGCGGTGCAATGCAACGCGTAAAAAGACAGTAGAAGTCATTATAATCAGTAATTATGTCCCCACTGGATGCAACAAATGCC
>NW_015505229.1:1633759-1640488 GCF_001515645.1 Sinocyclocheilus grahami
TAACGCGGTGCAATGCAACGCGTAAAAAGACAGTAGAAGTCATTATAATCAGTAATTATGTCCCCACTGGATGCAACAAATGCCTCGTTTGTAATGGGTTTTCATGTTTTTTGTTTCGTTGCTCCGGCCGGACACGGCATCGACAGTATGGTGAGGGGCGTGCAATTTCCGTCACACGCTTGAGGTATTCGGCCAATCACAACACACTGGATAGCTGGCCAATCAGAGCACACCTCGCTTTTCAGACTGATGAGCTTTGTAAAAATTGACGCGTTTCAAAAAGGCGGGGCATAGAGGAGAAACAATAATGTACAGTATGCGGAAAATAATGTTTTTTTTTACTTTAAACCGCATAAACACATTTCATTACACCAAATACACAAAATAATGTTCTTTTTAGCAGCATCATATGACCCCTTTAAAGATATAATATATTAAATAACTATAAAATTTGAAAAAAAATAACATGTTTTTAGGCCATCAACCCCATATGCACTTGCCTTTGATAGATAAGAATAAGAGAGGGAATGACTCTTCTTGAGTGTTTCAGATGGTTAGCATTTCAAAAGAAAAGAATTCATGTGCAATATGTCAAAGCTTTCTAATTTGATAAAGAAGGTTTAGGAAACAAGAACTAATTTTCTCTCAAAGTAATATAGTTTTTAGACTTCAGTATATGTTTAGACACAATGTGCAAACCATAATTATGGGTGTTTACTGGATGTGACCTGCTTGAATAAACAGGTGATGTTTGCCTGAGCTTAAGTTCATTAGCACATTCATTAAAGCCACTGAATATTGCTTAGTTTGTAATTATCAATCTTTAAAAGTTTCTAGTTGAACTCCAGGGGCCACTTGAACATATGGCCTATCAAAACCAGCTCCGGCTGTCTTTAGATTTTCTGTCCTATGAAACAAGACTCCTCTGATCCTTGCATTTAGTAGGACTTTGTGAAAAACACACTTTTCACCAGGATCGCTTCCAGATTCTTCATTATTTTATAAACGCTTTATTATTTAGCATCGGAAAAGACGTCTTGTAAGATTGACAAAGAAGTAACAAAATCCTGCTAGCAACTGCATTGACTGTGTTAGTGTTGTGGGCCACGGACAGCAGTGATAAAACAATGCTACATAAATGTTAATAATAAATTGCAGCCTATCACATTATTATGCATAGACAGAATGGCAAAATAGGAGTGTATGGGATTTGACCAACTGTTATTTTTCCCAAAAAGGCCTAAATATATATTGAACGTGCAAGAGGCAGCTCAATGAAAAAATTTACTTTTAATCACAGTATTCGACGAAGGTCAAAATGAATGAGAAGCATTGTGATTAAAATATACATACATACATTATGCAGTCAAAGATATTCCAGATATTTCTCAGAGGACACCCGAGTTAACTGAAAAACAGTAGGTCATTTGCTCTATTATTCTTATAGGGGTTGTGTGAGGAAAAACTTGCTTTTTTTCCAGTGGTGCAGTGATACAGCTGAAAGCTAGAGCGAGCCGCTGAGTCAAGAACTCCAGTCCCATCATGACTCACTTCATCAATGACACATAGGCTTGCTAGCAGAGCTCTGTTATGCTTGGGCCTCTATTGGAAAACAGTTCTGTGTTACCGAATGTCCTGCAAGATTGTTTAACCACAGGACTAAACTACAGAAGCCTCGGGGATATAAAGCACTTGGTTGAAAGTGGCCAGGTAGCTACTAGTTAGCAATTGTGTGACTTGTCATTGATTTATGATTGCAGGCTGAAAGGAAGAAAGGAAGTGTGTATATGTTAGGAGGAAAGTGCCACATGCTAATTAGCCAAGTTACTGTGTAAAAATTCATTGGCCCCAGTCTGTTGTCTTTGGTCTACTGCATAGAGTGCGTGTAGGAAACCATACGCCCATTGCCATAGTTCTGTATTTTGAACACTTGATAGAAAATATGAACATTTATTATTTATCATACTTACAGGTTGTGATTCAGTGGAGCCATCTGGTCCAAATAAACTTAATACTGAGCCTTCTTTCAAGAGCAAGCATCCTGCGTTGAACTTCCCAAGATTAAGTAAAATGACGAGAACACAAAAAAGACTGTTTGTACTGCTGTGGTACAGTGGGGAAAAAAAATAATTTTAACCACTGATTCTTTGCAGCCTAATCTTTCAGGAGTGAAAATAAAACAAATTTACTTTTAAAGAGTAGGACACAGCATCTTCTCAACATGATGTTATTTGCAGCCGGCCAACATAGAACATAGGTGGGCAATGGGCATTATGCAAACATGTTACCCTGTGATGTGTAGCCATCATGGAAGTGGGATTCGAATTACTGATGACTTGTTTAGGCTTTTCAGAGTGGATTCTTTCTTTTTGGAGACAATTTTATTTATCGTCCACTTTCAGCATTACATTCACATACAGCTATATTACACACTGCATGAAAGGCAATATTCGAAATGGCATTATAGAAGCACTTTAAAATGTTCTTCATACAAAGAAAAACAGGGTTCTTTTAAGAACTGTTCATTAAAAGTTTCTTTGGCAAAATAAAGATGGTTCTTTTATGGCATTCACTGTGAAACCCTGTATTAGAACCATTTTTAAGAGTAAAGCTATTTGCACGACAGTACTTTGGCCTTTCTATCACCATCTGTGGTTAAAATAAAAAAAGTTATTTATGGAGTTGAGGTATATGGTTGTCTGTGATCTCCATTCAGGCTATGTGAAAAATATTTCATCTGATCAAAATATTAGCATATCTGCCACCATAATAGCTGGATCTTCTTTTCTATACTTATGGATGATGTAAACTGTCAAGTATGAATGTTGTAAACCTGATATTTCCCACCAAATCTGACTCTCAACCATTCAAAATATATTAAATTCAAGTTTTCAATTCAAGTTTATTTGTATAGCACTTTTCACGATACAAATCGTTGCAAAGCAACTTTACAGCAAATTAAGTTTCTACAATATTTAGTGGTAGCTTATCAGTGGTGACTGTCAGTTAATGTACATATGGCAAAATTTACGGAAAAATCAATTAAAGACGTAATCAAACAGATGATGAACACTATTAACAGCAATTATTATATGATGCAATCAAACTTATAGCAAAATGTGGTAGTTCTGTATGTTGTTTCAGGGTTGGCATCATCTGAGGTCCTCTGAGGGGTTGGCATCATCTCTTCTCAGGTGTTCTGGATCCAGACTGAAGCTTGTGTAAATCCTAGTTACCACGGGATGTCAAACAGAGAAACAAATAGAGACATAATTAGCGTAACTGCTGTTCCAACCAAGCAAAATTGATTTGTTTAACCCAAGCTAAAGAATAATAATGTGCATTTGATCAGATATAGCTGCAGTACAAGATTATGAGATGCATTATTTCAGTGCTTGGCCAAAGAGATGTGTCTTTAATCTAGATTTAAACAGAGAGAGTGTGTCTGAACCCCGAACGTTATCAGGAAGGCTGTTCCAGAGTTTGGGAGCCAAATGCGAAAAAAATAAAAACTATTATTGTAGGCCTAAGGCTCATTCACACCAATCATGTTAACTATAATGTTTTATAATTATTCTAATTCTATGAAATAGGGACTTCCACACCACAGCTATAACAATAATGACACAGGGGGAAAATACTGTTGGAATCACTTTCAGAATGATTTTTTCCAGCTGATGAATGATACAAACATTGACAGCAAATCAGAGCCAAGACCTGAAAGAGTTTGCAGGTTTAAAGTGACAGACAACATAACAGCAGCACACCTTATAATAAACAGAAAATTATTGTGCGTTGATGTGCTTGCTAATATAGTTGTCAATATAGTTATTGACCACGGTGTGAATAGACCTTTAGACTTTTTTTTTTCTTGAACAATGTTTATATAGAAACATTAAAGTGTGACAAACATGCAAAAAAATAAGAAATCAGGAAGGGGACCAACACATTTTTAACCCAAGTGTATATATATATATATATATATATATATATATAGTTTTCACATCCCTGTGAATGTGCTTTCATCCATCCAACAGTAATGCTCCAATAATAATAACAATAAATAGAAAAATAGAAAAAAAAATGTGCTGCCATGGGGCCATTTTCTGCGATTGATACCAGTCTATTCAGTGGCATAGAGCCATGGTGATCAAGCTGTATGCCACTGAGATTGGCTTAGAGTTAATAAGAGCTATCAGGAGGGGTAATTTACCTCTCTAATGGCTTGGGCCCTCTGAAAGGGCATGATAGCTGCTATGCCTGTGTGGAGTTTTGGCAGTCTTCCTGCTGCCTGCTTGGCTCTCCTCAACTCTGGCCTTATCAAAGAGAAAAACTGTCACTCCAATAAACAAAGAATTTGCCCCCACCCACCAAGACGCTTTGCTGCATAAGTGAGCACATCTTTTTTTTTTTCCTCTCCCTGTCACGCAGAAATAGAACAGTCTAGGATCACAGTGATTTAGATTGGTTAATTTGCAAACAAGAGCGTGCAAACTGTGTGTATTTGTCTGTGTTTGGGAATCGTCTATTATGTGATTCATATTTTTGTTTCATTTGTTGTGCTTTAGTGCCTCAGCAAGTGTTAAATCAATCCTTCACATTCCTGTTAACTGGTTGAAAACTAACTTGTTTACTTTATTAGATCAACCAGTTAATCAGCTCTGATGCCTGCAAATATCCTTTTTTTTTTTTTCTTTTCTGTAAATGAACACACATATATGTCGCCAAGATGCCTGTTAGGCCAGAAACACATAATGCAAGGATACAGACTCAGACATGAATGCTTGGCCAACAAGTGGAGCTAAAGACTCAAAAGCTCACAAAGCTTTTGCATAGCAATCGTCTGCAAGCTGTGACATCTATATAAATAAAACAGTAACAAAAACTTTATTGATTTAAATTTAAATTTATTCATAAAACATTAGTCACCAAAATGCCAGGAACAAACAAATACACTTGCACAACTCCGGCGAAACAAACTGTTCCCTTAACACTGGGTTCTTTGGGAAGCTGACCAAGGTTACCTCTCCATCGCAACCAAAAACACACTTCTTTGGTGACATTGTTGATTGTGTGGTTTAAAACAAAGTGACAAATCCTTCTCGAGCAAATCCTGTGCAGCACTGCCGACGACTTCTGTAACCCGGTTTTTAAAACGGGCCTGGCCTGTTTTTTTTCTCCTCCCTTAAAAAACGACTGTCAATTTTATGGGAATTAATTATGTAAAGACTGTGGTAACTGAGTGCAAATCTGAAATCCTAAACAGAGCAGGTTCATGTGTCTTCTGAATCATACAGTAAATGTCACAAAACATCATGTTGTTCTGATGAACATCTGATGAACGTTTTAGTGTTTGAACTGAACATGTTGCAAATGAGCAACTGATCTGAAGCTCTTCCACATAAAAACACTTTTTTTATTCATATTATATCAGCATTTGATTTATTTTTGAATACAAAACAATGTTAGATATGGTTGTTATTAGGCTATTTATCGAATTTCACTAAATAATGCGATTGAATGTAATTAATGTAATGTATTTGCTGTACTTATTTTGCAATTAGCTACATGCAAGCATAGCAGATGGGTTCAGCTTCCACTCGAAACACACAAGCGCAAGTGTTCTGATATGACCGATCACATCCAAGAGGAAGTTAAAGGGCTGTGCGTCAGCTCAATGCAAACATGGTGAGAATCGATTTTCGACTCCGAGCAAACAGCCCGGGCCCTATGCATTCTACACGTAACCCCCGGTTTGCCTCTAAATTATTGAAGAGCGATACCCAGAACACATACTGAGCAGTTCTCCTTCGCTTTCAGCACCTCAGCATCTCGTTGGCGGGTTAGAGCGATGCTGCGGTAAACGTCTGTTTGTTTGTGGCCATCTTGACGGAGTGAGTATGAACATGAACATGCGTATGCATTTGTACGCTGTGTCTCTTGATCATGTTAAGGTCAGGTGTGGGTAGGTGTACCTGGTGTTGTTCGCCCATCATTCTCTTCCTTACACAGCTTCCCATTAATTTGTCCGCTTCCCCAGAGTGTGGCGAGATTCGTAAGTCATTAGCGCTGACGCTAACTCCCTTCTGACTCATCTGGCCTGCTGAGTTCACAACCAAGACTCACTTATCTAGTGTGTCTGATCGAGAGAGAGAGAGAGAGAGAGAGAGAGAGGGGATGTCAGTATCACACGGGGTGAAAGATGCAGACTAAATAATGGGGGGTGTCTCATCGGAAAAATTGTGACACCTTTTTCTCGCTTGATTTCAACATAACCCTGCGAGCCACGGTTGCTCATAATGAATTGTCTCTAATGGAGATTGTGTTGCAGTGAATCCGGGCTCAATTTCACCAGGCCGAGGTTGCAGTGAATGAAGGGCTCCCGGGGATTCGCCGCCGCATGTTCTCAGGAGAAGCGTGCAGCGTTCACACGCTAATAACATGCTCGAGCGAGCAGGTGCAGCTGCTTCTTGGCAAAATAATCTGCAATCATTATGTTGTTATGAAAGGCGTGATCTGACAGAAAACTGATCGTTGAAACAGGCAAGGTTAAATACTTTATTTGGGCAAGAATCTATATGATATTGAAGGAACAGCTTGTAATTATTGCTGTTTTCATGTTGTTAGATTGTTCATTTTATGACTGACAACCATTCATAGATTTTAGGTTATATATATATATATATATATATATATATATATATATATATATACAGTATATATAATTTT
>NW_015505229.1:1646444-1709259 GCF_001515645.1 Sinocyclocheilus grahami
CATATATTTTTTGTTATATATATATATATATATATATATATATATATATATATATATATATATACAGTATATATAATTTTTTTTTTTTTTCACCAAAAATCTTCCCAACTGCTCTTCACATTTCAGTGAATTGTTTCTTTATGTATCTTTTAATTAACACGCATCAAGGGAATATGAAGTCATTTTAAAAATGGTCTAGGCCTAGAAAATTCATGGAAGTGACTGCTGGGAACCGACAGATACTGCTTATTTACTAGATTTTACAATTATGACTTATTGGAGACATTTGTATCATAATGTAATTATATAAATCTATTTATAAATCATTTTTAATTAAAATTGTAATTATGAGTGAATGGAAAGAGTAATGACAAAATCATGGAATTTTATTGTCCAAAATGTTTGGAAACCATGAAAGCTGCATGCATAATAATTATAATAAATTATAAAATGCAGATTAAAATAGTTTTAGATGGAGTATAGTAGGCCATGTCAGCTTCCCAAAAATATTTAATGTCGACTACTCACTGAAAACTAAATAATGTTGTGTCAAAGCCATAGATACTTGTTATATTTTATAAAATGTCCTTAGTTTATTTCTAGACATTTATTGTATACAATAAATACATATGGATGCTTTGGTTTGTTTGATTGAAACATGAATTTGATGGAAACAAGAACAATGACGTGGATGAGCAGAATAAAGCTCCACAAGCTTCTTTGTTTTGGTTTCACTGGTGAGTGGAGTGCTGAAGAAACATGGAGACACAGCAGATTTATTGATTTTGTTAACCTGCAGTAATCCACAGCTCATTGAACTACTGGGTCAGGACTTTGGGTTATTGCAGGGTTTTGTGTGCCTAGAAAAGCGTGAACGTTTCAATGCCTGCGCTGTGTTTGTTTACTAGTGGCAGAAAATATTGTTAGTGTCTGGATTTCCATTAATGGTTGTTTCCGGAACAATGCATTATATGAGAGGAGAGTTTGTGCACAGCAGGAAGTGTGCAATAACATTGTGGTGTCAATGCAGATTCATTTTGGGACCTGACTCAATGCTGCTTTTATACAATTTCCAAAGTGCTACAACAGGCTGCAAAATTCCTGTTTTTATTTTGGTTTTGTGTTGTTTGTTTGCATTTTGTCTGTGTGTGTGTGTGTGTGTGTGTGTGTGTGTGTGTGTGTGTGTGTGTGTGTGTGTGTGTGTAATGATGTTGTTGTTTTTGTTTGCTTTTTGATTCATTTTGTTTTTATTTGCTTGTGTTTTGTTGTTTTTTGTTATGCCTTGTTGTCTTTTGTTTGCTTTTTGTTTTTATTTTGGGGTTTTTTTGCCCTGTTTTTTTGTTTGCTCTGTGTTTTTTGTTTTTATTTTGTTTTGTTTTGTTTTGCATTGTTTATTTGTTTTGCGTTGTTTATTTGTTTTCTTTCTGTTTTGTGTTTTTATTTTGGTTTGTTTTGCTTTTTTTATTTGTTTTTGTCAATTGTTTTGTTTTGAATCAAACTTCTTGTCTAATGTTTAGCTTGACTTGTAGTTTACTGACATTTTGTGATTTAATTCAGTGTCATTCATATATTTTCTTGTACATGTATTCACAGAGCAAATGTCTCCACTTACAAAACATCTCCAGAATTAAGAAACAAGTCTGTAAATGTAGTTTGACAGCCCCAATCAGTCAGTCTGTCAATCATAAATCTCAACTGTCAATCTCGAATGTCTTCACCTCGCAGGGGTTGCAGACAGGGACGCGGGAGCTGGAGGAGATGGGAATGAAGTTCAGCCAGAGTCTTCTCACCCTCAGGAGTAACGCCATCCATTATAACAGCCGTCTGATTCACCACGCATATGCCCTGTTAGACCTGGACGACAGGCTTCTCCACAACAATTCCAATAAGTGAGTTTTAAATGAATGTATTTTGACCACAGACACATCTAGGGCTTCAAAACTCATCAAAAGAGACCACAATAAAAAGTTTATTTTTTTATTTTTTTCCATTTCGAATCAAAGGTTTAAAGTCAATACTTTAAAACAGTGCTCCTCTACTGGGTTTGCTTCAGATACAGATATTTCAGATTTGCAAATACCACAGAGTCTAATTAGACACATAGCCTTAAACAAAATGTTAAAAACATATTGGATATTTGAATCATTTTCTGCTCCTATTTAAGTAAGACTGTTCATTTGAAAGATAAATCTGTATTTTATTATTGGAATTTAGCATACTAACAGACACTTTTTGTTATTATGTGCACATTCTGCTGGCCTTGTGGGATTTATATTCGATAACTGTAATTGTCTGTAACTATATTATGATAACTATTCCGCTTCGGTGGAGCAGAATGAAAATAAGAGCTAGATGTGCATAGGGCTGGACGATTAATCGAATGCGATTGTCATGCTCATTTTGTTAAAAAAGCTGATTCTGTAATCAGCAGGAAATCATCATCACGTGCTTTCAGATGGAGCAGCATTTACTACACATAGCCGTAGTTCACTGACAAGTTACGCAAAAAAAAATCGCAGACGATTTTATTGCGCAATTCTGAAATCGAATAAATCGTCCGCGATAATGACAGCTGTTTGCATAGCTTCTCAGTGAACTACGGCTCTGTGAAGTAAATGCTGCTCCATCTGAAAGCATGTGAAAATACCACATTTAATAAAATATTTTTACTCCAAACTCACTTCATAATGTCAGTCGAGTGTTTGAAATAAATCCTTCTGTGAGACGATGTGGCTTCTTTCACAGAATAAGGCACGCAACATATTTCATAGTATTTAAGCAGTGATAAAGGCATTGCATTATAAATATACTTTATTTTAATGAAAATTATAATAATAAGAACTCAGATAAACCATATATTGCCGTGGTCGTGTGTTTATTAGTCACGTTGAATCAATGAAAGCAGTTGAATCTCCTGTTTATTCAGCTGCAACGATTTTCTGGGTTTCTTCTGCGAGGCGTATTTGGAGTTTCAGCGTGAGAGCTCCCTCTGGCCTTTGGTTTACTGCTGATCACAGAACTGTGCTTCACTGAAAGATACGCATGACAATCGCAGCTTCTGACGAATTGCGATCTCGATTCCATTTCGATTTATCGTGCAGCCCTAGATGTACATTTCCTGAAGGAATAAGCCCACAGCAGCAAAGGAATAGCCAGTTTTTTTTCAATTATCATTTGGAAAGGTTCTCCAATAATGGTTCACTTTTTATGATTATTTGAGCCAGATTTCTGAAGAAGGTCTACAATAACAATCATCTCAATTTCACTTGTAATTATTTTATATATAGCTTTTATATGTCACTGTTTTGCAAAAAAAAAAAAAATGTGTACATTTTATATTAATACTAAGTTGCATTTTTTAAAAAGTTTTATTGTATTATTTTATATATTGTCTGCTTTTAAGTGGATATCAGTCGAGCATTAAATCAATGGGAGATTAAACCGTTTTAGATTATTAAAAGTTTGTAAAAACTAAAAATACATAAATGTAAGGCTGTAGACTGAGTAAATGAGGTCGTTTGGAGCTGAATTAATTGCAGAAATGTGTGATAAGATGAACTAGATTAGTGACTGCATGAGAGTAAATGTTAATTTAAATTTTAGGATTTGGTTTTGGATAAATAACAATTCCACATTAGAGATGTTTTGCAGATTTAGCATGTTGCAGTTGCGAAGGGAGGCAGCCATTTTACTTTGGCTTTTTAAATATGATCTCGAGCTGAGGGACATGGACAGAGATTCATTCAGAGTGCATCGGCTGCCTTTCAAGTTTTCAATTTGCCACTAAAGGGGTTTCCTGGGAGCACTGCCACTTTCGTTGTTTTCCTTTCGTCACTCCAACTCCCTTCTTCTCCACACATACTCTTTTTCTCCCCTCTCCCTCTCTTTTTTTCCATTCCCCAGCATCCTCAAGTTAAAATTCACTCAGAGTCTTGATTTCTGTCGTGGAATGAAATGGACCAAAGCTGAGCTATTGATTTCTACGAAGTTCAATTAAATCCCTTTTGTGTGCGTTTTGAATTGTTACATCTTGTCCACACAGAGTGCTCAGTGTTCTGAGGAGATTATCCCACCCCTCTCTCTCTTCTCCAGGATTTCACAACGTTTCTATTGTTCCTCTTTCTTCTTCATATTACTGAAGAGAAAATGGTAAACTTGACTGGTCCTACCCGAGAGTGTTGCATAACTGCAGAATGCTGCTTACGAGCCTCGTCAGATTCAACAAAGCTCTTGATGGATGTGGAATGTAGCTCATTTTTTTACTTTCATAGACAAACAAACTTTTAATATGAAGCAAGAACAACATATTGGATTGAAATAACTGCAACATTTGACAAATCATGTACAATTTGGGTTCCATGATTTATCTATACCATGTTTTTTTAGATAGATAGATAGATAGATAGATAGATAGATAGATAGATAGATAGATAGACCAATACTGAATATTTATTATTTTATATTTATTTGAATGTATTATTTATTCTGTATTTTTACTATTATTTAATTTTTATGTTTGTTTTAGTGGCAAAATCCCTGTGACCTACGTAGGACAAACAGTTTGGTAAATGGATGGATAAATGTTTATTTTTATATTCCTATATTATATTTATATTTATATAATCTATTGTGCACTCAAAAATAATTTATTAATTTTGATAAATGTTATATTTATCAGATCTTACAAGAATTTTTTTTGTTGTTGTATTTTTTTTGGCTATATATTGTAATATTGTAATTGATCAATTAACTTGTGGCATTTAAAATTACCGATATTAGGTTTTAGAATTTTTATTTTTATTTTTTATTTTTTTAGACAAAATAGTATAACATTTTAATATCAGCCATTAATCAATTATGAGCAATAACATGAAAATAATTATTGGTGGAAAAGAACTGACCCAAAAGAACATCAGAAAAATAAATAATGAAAAAGTCAATTGTATTTAAAGGTTAGAGTTAGGTTGAGTCTTCAGTCACTAAGTTTAAAGCTAAACAATTCGTAAAACACTAAATGTCAATGGAAAGTCCATATTTAGCTAGCTTTGTAAGTGTGTGTGTGTGTGTGTGTGTGTGTGAAGGAGAGAGAGAAAGTGTCTCTATTAAGGACGTCTTTTCTGCTTTAAGGTCTGTAGTGATTTGATCAGTTTCTTTTGACAGCCAACACAGCAGATGACAACAGATGGATATCACTTTCCACTCAAAAGCAGTGACCAGCGGCTTCACAGCTCGAGTCGTATTATGCACCGCCTCACTCTCCTCTCCACGCTGCTTTCATTGTGCTTTATGTGAGTCAGTCCAGGACAGCCGGCTCTACTGACGCCACACATCCAAAATCATCCCAGACAAAGTCATGGTTAATTCACCTCAAGCCCCAGACACAAAAGAGAAGCGAGCACTTCAAGAGCTGACAGGAAGCCCTTTTTGTTTGTAACTCTTCTGTGAGGGAAGCAAATCCACACTCATATGGATGCTATTTTCCTGCCCAACACTTTTGGTTATGCACTTCCGAATGAAAAGTAGCCGACAGAACGCTCAATACCTGCTAGATGTGAAATAAAACCCGACGGCTCACGGGAACACTCCGGCTTTCTTCATATTAAAGGGATAGTTCACCCAAAAATGAAAATTTGATGTTTATCTGCTTACCCCCAGGGCATCCAAGATATAGGTGACTTTGTTTCTTCAGTAGAACACAAATGATGATTTTTAACTCCAACCGTTGCAGTCTATCAGCAGTATAATGCATGGCAATGGTAACAAAATCTATGAGAGTAAAAAAAAAAACATGCACAGACAAATCCGAATTAAACCCTGCGGCTCGTGACGACACATTGATGTCCTAAGACACGAAATGATCGATTTGTGCGAGAAACCGAATGGTATTTATATAATTTTTTACTAATCGTAAAAAACGTAACCTTTTAGTTTTAAGTCTGTTTGAACAATCCGGATAAGCGCAAGTAAGTACCATTTTGATTAGCCGTCGTACCTACAATGTTTGTGCACTGTGTAAACAATGAGTGACGTATACGCGCGAGAGATCACTTCCGGCGCTTGAGTAAACTACGCCAGAGTGCGTACACACCTCACGCACCGGATGCCGGACATAGTGGTGTATTAGAGGTAAAAAAATTATATAAATACTCTTCGGTTTCTCGCACAAACTGATCATTTCGTGTCTTAGGACATCAATGTGTCGTAACGAGCCGCAGGGCTTAATTTAGATTTGTCTGTGCAAGTTTTTTTTACGCTCATAGATTTTGTTACCATTGCCATGCATTATACGACTGATAGACTGCAACGGTTGGAGTTAAAAATCATCATTTGTGTTCTACTGAAGAAACAAAGTCACCTGCATCTTGGATGCCCTGGGGGTAAGCAGATAAACATCACATTTTCATTTTTGGGTGAACTATCCCTTTAAGGTCTATCATATCTTGTGTGTCAAAAGTTCAGCTTTTTTGCCCTAAAAAGTCCAAATAATTGATTTTCTAATAATAAAGCATGACTTTTTTTTAATAGGTTCCATGATGGGCTTCTATCAAAGGCCGTACGTCGAAATGAAAAGGTTTATTTTTGCATCTGACCCCAATTTTATTCTCTTTAGAAACATTTTCTGATGACGTCACTTAACAGCATGTGTTTTATTATCTATTGAACTAAACACGGCCAAATGACACTTTTGATGCCGGAACCCTTAGAAGATAATAAGCTCTCATAAAAACGGCTTTGAACGTCTCCACACCTTTCATGACATCTTACATTACAGCTTGACACATTTTTTCGGTTCTTTCATTACGCAGTTTGGAAATGAGTCCCCGTGGTATGTTCTGGCTCGCTCTGTAATTCCTCCCGAGCTCGATTTCTTTTCTTCCCCCACATCAGAACGGTTCGCCAAAGTCTTGAAGTTGAAAGCTTAGTAAACCATGAAACACATTGGATTGTGAGACACAAAGGAGATCTTTAGAAGTGTAAACAAACAAACAAACGGGCAAGAACAACAACAAATAACGCTAAATAATAATATCTGCAATTGATTATTATAATTCTAAATATTTCCTCTACAATTCCAACCAAATTTACATGCCAGTTGGCCCGTTTCATCCATTTGCAATTGTCCTCAGATTCACCCAGCACCTCCAGCTATTCCAACAATGAGAATTGAGCTGACTTGTGAAACTTATTCCATCAAAAGTTACCAAAAACTACATTAACTTGTTAATCCACTCTGAAATGACAGTCGCCCTTCAGGAAACTGAGGAAGGTTGAAACTGCCAGTTAGCTTGCTTCATTTCAATTTATTTAGACCATTTAAGAAGTCTTTAGAGCGAAATAGGCATACATCACGCTGCTTTCCAAGGCAGTCTTCATCCTTTTATTTGTCTGAGGGAGAGCAGGTTTTTTTTATTTAAATATTAGATATTATTAACTTATTACAACCAGTTTTCAATTTTTTTGTGTGCAGATTGCTCCTTGAGTTTTCACGTATTCCTCTTAAATTTTCAGTGAGCCTTAGCATTGTAATTTAGCTGTTTGTTGATAATAGCCTACAGTAGATTCAGGAAAAGTTGCTCTTTTTTTTGTATAACTACCCAAACTATTTGTAAACAAGGACCTTGAAATTTATTCATTTATTCTCAATAATAATTCTTACTTATTCTAATAATTGTTTGGTCAAGTATAACTCTTCCGAAGTAATTATTTGGTCAATAATAATCCTTTGGTCAATATAATTAATGTGTAATTATATTGATGATTAATTTGTATAACAGACACACACACACACACACACACACACACATACATATATATATATATATATCCAGAGGCAGCAAATCTTTTTTATTTTTTTATAGATTGGTCAGAGGCTGTTAACTGCATACTTTTTATTGTATAATTGTTTATTATATTCATGCCAAATTAATGTAAAAAAAATTGTACTACACGTTTTAGTCATTTTATTTATCAAGAAAGCAATGCCTTCATGTATTTCTGACTGCAGACTCACAAAAGTCAAGTCACCTTTATTTATATAGTGCTTTAAACAATACGGATTGTGTCAAAGCAGTTTTACAGTGTTAAACGGGAAAATAATGTGTCGATAATGTAGGAGGACTATAGTAAACAGTAAATTTTCAGGTAAAGTCAGATCATTGTTGATTTAGTGATGTCATCATCCAGCTCAGTTCAGCTCTCTTTGGCAACAATATTGCCAAAAATTAAGTGTCCCCAACTAAGCCAAATGCGACAGTGGCAAGGAATCAAAGCTCCATCGGTGAACACCTTGGGAGAAACCAGGCTCAGTTGGGAGGGCGAGTTCTCCTCTGGCCTCCTCGTGGTCTTGTGCCGATGGCCGTCTAGTTGACGAGGTCTTCCCAGGGGGTCTGTCTCTAGGGCTCATCTAGTTGACATGGTCTCCACTGACATTCAGGGCTGTAGAGGTCGTCTCTAGGTGCTGATCCACCATCTGGTCTGGGTATGGACTGGATCTGGGTGACCATCTGGTCTGGATACGGACTGGATCTGGGTGGCTACGGTGACCTCGGAATAAGAATGAAACAGACAAATATTAGTATAGATGTTATTCTTCTTACGATGTAGCAAGCACATCGGGGGTTCTGCAACCCTCTCTGGACACCTTGGCAATTTAATCGCCATTGGCTAGTAACATTTTTTAGTTTACTCACCAGACTGCTAGATATATATATATATACATACAGGTGAGCGCCAGCCAATGAGATTGCCGGAAGTGATGTTTTTTTAACACTTTTTCGTGCGCCTTCACACTAGAATTTACGGTACGTCAAATACAGGTGCGTTGCACATCCATTCAGATGAACTAAAAAATAGCACCGATTGCTTGACAGAGAGTTAAACCCTGAAGTGCTCAGTCAGAGAGTGTTCGGCGAGTGAAAATATATCTGTGCTAAACTTATACTTAGCCTCCAACTCACACACTGGTGGGTAATATCTGAGAATGTATTAGCCATTGGCTAATATTAGACATCATTTAGTCGCCCAGAGTGAAGATTTAGTCGTATATGCGAGTGATTTACTCGCAATGTAGAGGGTTGTTATGGGAAGTGTTCCCAGTTCCGGTTGACCTAATTAATGCAGCCTAACAATCCTTTAACGGATTTGAATTATAGAAATGTGATAGCGTGTTATGTGTATGCCAGGTTAAAGAGATGGGTCTTTAATCTAGATTCAAACTGACAGATTCTGTCTGCCTCCCGAACAAATAGGTATATTGTTCCGGAGTTTGGGAGCTAAATAAGAAAAGGATCTGGCACCCGCAGTTGATTTTTATATTCTAGGTATAATCAAATGGCCAGAGTTTTGAGATCACAGCGGATGTGAAGGACTATAATGCGATAAGAGCTCGCTCAAGTACTGAGGAGCTAAACCATTCAGGGCTTCAGTAATTAGCAAGATTTTAAAATGTATACGATGTTCAATAGGGAGCCAGTGCAGTGTTGACAGAACCGAGCTAATATGATCATACTTCCTGGTTCTAGTAAGAACTCTATAGCTGCTGCATTTTGAACCAGCTGGAGTTTGTTTATTAAATAATTAACACCTCTGTTTTTTTGTTTTTTTTCAGAATTTAGAAGTAGGAAATTACTAGTCATGCAGTTTTCTGTATCAATTATGCATTCTGTTAGTTTTGCAAATTGGTATGTTTCGTCTGTCCACAAAGAAATATAGAGCTGAGTATCATCAGCATAACAGTGAAAGCTAACACCATGTTTCCTGATGATATCTCCCAAGGGTAGCATGTAAAGCATGAAAAGCAATGGCCTTAGTACTGAGCTTTGTGGTACTCCATACTGCACTTCTAATCGATATGATAACTCAAAAACATGAAAGTGGTTCTTATAGCTCTGAAGGCAGCAAAATGTCTTACATAATTTAATCCAATTCTAAGTTTATGTGATAAATCTACATTTTAGTTCCTTTGTTTATCCAAGGAATGGCATCATCAGAATTAATTTCTAAATATTCCACCAAAATCACTGAACCGATCGACCGTAGGGAAGCTGCACTAATTGTTCTGTACCTCTGAAAGTTTGCCAGAACTTCATATTTCTCAGTTGTTCAGTTGCACGTTTAATTATTAATGCACAATTGGACAGACTCTCCAAAAGAATCATTATAAGCATACTTAAAATTCAGAGCTGCTGTTCCCTGTGTTACAGTCCCCGCATGAACAGGCTTGATAGCAGGATGCGTTGTAAAATGAAACTACCTCTGCACATCTTTTACTAGCATGCATTCAGACACAGGGGCAGAGGAGAGTGGGGAAGATAAGAGCTTGAAAAGTGGGCTGCAAACAGCTTTTGAGTGGCATTGATTTTAATGCCTTCTAGGAGATATTTGCTGGCAGATCTCTTATGAGGTGTCTGTAATAGTTTGTGAGAGCACACACTGTAAACAAGAGCTGTGTATCCTTGTGCAGTGATGGACGTCTCCCAGGAGAGAGCTGATTGAATCGCTGTCCCCTGCCGTCACGCAGACACGCACACTCCCTCGCCCAACATGCGGCACGCAGCTTGCCCTTCTAATCTGCAAATGAAATTATTTCCGGAACTTTGGACTACAATTTTTTTAACAAATTTTTTCTTGAGCTTTTTGAGGAGCCAGATATTTTGTTGAGGGTAGAGGATTCATGGTGCATTTTCTTTAAATTAATGCATGCCATTGAGATCTTAAAAAAAACTTGTTTGTAAGTGGCAATGTTTTTATATAATTATAAAAATAATTACAAAAATAATAATAATTATTATTATTACTATTATTAGCTTTTAAATATTATCTTTTAAACATTAAATAATGAAATATAAAAATAATGTATTTATTAATACTTTAATTTAAATATTAGTGTATATTGTTGTAGCAAATTTATTGAAATATCATAATATGCACTATGTTAAGTTATTTATTAGTAAAGTAAATTTAAAGAATTAGTTTAGCTATTGTGAATAGGTTTAAATCTTGACCATTGTCTTTTGCTTATGACAATATTAATCATAATCATCATCATTAAATAAACATATGAAATAACATAAGTTATTAAATAATAGAAAATAAATGTATAATTAAAAATATAAAAAATAATGTATGTAAACTTAAATGTAAATATTAGTGCATATTACTATAGTAAATGTATTACAATATTATTTTAATATAGTGTATTATATTATTTATTAGTTTAGTAAATTTAAGTAACAAGTTTGAAATTGTTTAAGTAACATTTAAATTTTCTTCATTTTTTTATTGCTAATGCCAACATTATTATTATATTTTCTTTTATTTAATATACAATTAAAAATTAAATTGTAAAATCATTTAATTTATTATCGTATTATTATAATAAATGGATTTTAATATTATAATATAAAGTATATTATTTATTATTATAGTAGTAGATCAAAAGAAGATTTGAAATATTCTTGACTGACATTATGCACCTGTCAATTGTTAGTCACAGTGTCAGAATTCAAGATCATTACATTTCCGAGAAAAGTACAATTTAAGTCTTATCCATACGTACTGCCACCTCATAAGTAGTTCATGGATGTGAAACTGTAATCCATTGTAAGTAGTTTATGATATTTTATTTTATTTATATATTTTTTGGACCAGGTCTTCACCAGGGGATTTGAGAAGCAATTACATGCCATGTGGTTGTGCAGCACACCTCTCTCCAGATATACTTAACTCGTTTCTTAAGAGTAATTAAATTATGGTTCTGCATTCAAAATAGCTAAAATAGCAGTAATGTCATTAACATGAAGCATCTTACTTCCTCCTTATACTCCTTCTAAACTGCATTATAGTAGAGAGATGACTTTGAAGTTTAATTTAATGACTGACAATGGTATCTGTTTTTGTCACAATGTCAAGACAAACTTAATACACATTATTATTATGATAAAGTTCAGCAATTTGGACAAAAATGTGTTTGTTTTTTCAGTTCTGATGTAAGTCATTAAGATTTTATGTTGTTCAACAAATCTATATTTTTCCATGAAAATAATAAAGATAGAATTGGATGTAATGCAGTGATTTATATTTACTCCTTTAGCAGATGCTTCTGTCTGAAGAGAATTAAAATAAGAGAAAAAACAAGCAATTTCACATAAGAAAAACAATATTAGCTAAGAAATTGTTAAATGTTTCTATTGAACAACTGCTGTAGTTTTGAGTAATGAAAGAAAGGCTGCAGACCCAGAAATATGTCCAACTTGTGTAAATCACATTGTTCTGAGTGACTTGTCATTTTTTATTAAACAGATGTGTGGGCTGCAGTTTGCCTGGCTGGTTGCTAGGAAACAGATGGAGTTTGAAGATGCAGAATAAAAGCAGGTGTGTGTGTGTGTGTGTGTGTGTGTGTATGTGTGTGTGTGTGTGTGTGTGTGTGTGTGTGTGTGTGCGCGTGTACTAACTTGAATTGGATTTATAAATAATTGTATATGTAGCTGTATTTTACAATAGAAATTCCTTGTGAAAGCACAGGTAGTGTTAACAAATTTTTGATGGTGGCATCAAAGTCTGGTTGGAGTACACACAAACTGAACTTGCTGAAACCGAAATTGGTCAAATCAACTTTATGGCACAAAGTGACGTGCATGAATATAGTGATTTGAGTGCATCTTGAGCTTTAGAACAGCAGCTTTATATATGAATGAGCTGGCTGGTTTGTTTCATTGCTTTTGCTTTTTGATTTGAATAGAGCAGAAATGTGAAAAAAAACATATTTTCCATTTCCAAATGAAGCGGGGTTTTTTTTGTCTCTCTCTCTCACTGATAAATTAGGCTCTTAAAATTCAAGCTGCTAAGAGCCTTTATCAAAGCCGCGAGGGGAGAATTCTAATGGCCTGTGGATTGTTTTTGGTCAGGAGGTGATGGAGGGAGGAGATCGGCCCTCGACTCTCTCACACTTCCATTGTGTTTTGATTGTTGATTCTGATTGCACTGGAATCTGTCGATTGGATGACGAAGATAATCCGATTGAGACTGCATATAATTACAAAACTGACAAAAGGTTTGACTGCTATTGTACAAACACAATAGACAAACCATGGGAGACTAAATGAGCAATTGACTTATGTAAATAAAATATTTGTGGTTGAATTAAAAAACCTAATTTTAGGACTGAAAATGTTCTTTTGAATTTTGTTCATCAAAATATCCTGAAAAAAAATGTATATCATGGTTTCCACAAAGATATTATGCAGTGCTGTTTTCAACATTAATACTACTACTACTACTAATAATAATAATAATGTTTTTTTTTGCATATAATCAGCATATTATAATGATTTCTGAAGGATCATTTGACACTGCAGCTTTGCTATCTCAGGAATAAATTACAGTTTAAAATATATTAAAATAGTAAACAGTTATTTCAAACTGTAATCATATTTCATAATATTATAGTTTTTATTGTATTTATGACCAAATAAATGCAGCCTTACAAATCTTACCATCCATCCACCGTTTATTTGTTTGTTTGTTTGTTTTTAACTATTTATGTATCTATTTATTTTTACTATTACTATGTATTATTTATTTGATTAATTTTGTATTTATTTAGTTTTTTTATTTAGAAAAATGATATCAGCTTTAAAAACATTTGTCCCTATTTTTTTCTGTTTATATTTGTTAAGTTTTCGTGGAAGGAAACCAAAATATGCTTTCCTAATGATATCTAAGTCACAGTTTGTGGTCTGTTGATCACTCTTGACAAGATCTGCCTTTGGCTTTGAATTGTAAATGCAAAACAAGCTGAAAACAGCCTAAATGCTAAGGCATACGTGTAACTCGGTGAGTTTAGTCAAGGTAATGATAATGAGCATTGTGCTGCTTTTTGCAGAGTATAGCCCACAAAAATAAAAAATAAATCAAACTGTTTATCTGAAAATCTTTGCTTGTTTGGAAATCATCCTCTCAGCAGACATATACTGCCTGTCGGAGTAATAATGCAATCAAATGTCTGCATCTACAATGTGTATGTAGATTGCAGGGTCAGTTTCTCTATCGGTTTGTTTTGTGTACCACAGGGGAAAAAAGTCTTTGCCACATTTCTGTTCTCATATTCATCGAGATGTGGCACAGGCCTTGTAAACATTTGCATAATTCTTGAATGAATTATATATTTACTTAGCAACTACCCAAAGTGGAATTCAAAGTCTTTCTGCTAGCGTTCTGGTGAGATGACAAATGGAGAATGCGCTAGTGTTTCTCAAGCATGCGTACCAATTTAGCCGAGCCAACAGAGACTTCTGTAGATCATTAAACCAAAATAGCGGATTTGTCGAGCTACTTCCCGTATCGAAGAAACTACTCCCAGCATTTGGAGATAATAGCACAATTCAGACATGTAAGTCTCTGAACCATCAAACCTATAGCAAAACATAAGACGGGTGTTATTTCTGCTGGGTAAACACACACTGGAGGAGGGAAGGAAAATTAGGGCAGAACTTTTTTTTATCTTTACATCAAACAAATGCTTGACAGGTCATACAGTATACTTTAAGTTTTCCAAGAAAAGAATTATAGAACTTCTAATCTTATATTTTTGTTGTTGATAATGTTGTATTTTGGGAGAGTTACACGTCTGTCTTCTGCAATAGAAGATTAAACTGTTGCAGACATATTTGGCTCATCAACACTTCTGTCAGCCATGTAATGACATATAAAGGGACAGTCATAAAGAATTATGGGTAGGGGCCTGAAGTCATACCCAGTAGTGGGTTGGATGTGGCATCACACCCTAAATGGTTCAATATAGCTGTTAAAGAGCTTCACACTGTAATGATCACCATGTATCATATAACATGTTAGATTATTTTTTTCTTAATTTATAATGTTAAAGTTTCTTGTACCTTTTATTTTTTACTTTAATTACCATTTTAATTTACCAGTTGTGAAATTAAGACTTTTACATATATTATATTATATTATATTAGAATTGTATTTAAAACCTTTTAATTTGAACAGATGTAATTCAGCCACAGAATTAATGATAATGACTAATTTGACTAATTTGTTGTTTAATTAAATATGTCTTTGCAGGTGGTGTTGATGGTGGCCAGATGTCGATCTGTAAAACTAGTAAAGCTTGGGATGGGTGTTCCAAGGTGTGTGTGGAGAAAAGGAATTGTTTGTGCCACTAACAAAGAGAAACTAAAAGCGGTAAAAACAGAAACAATAGCTCTCAGCATACAGAGCTAGTGCAGCAAAATTAAAAGCACGGACTCATTTAACTATATGCTTGACTAAACAGATAAGTCTCAACTTAGGAGCCATTGTTACATAGGAGTCAATTAACAAAATGCTCTTCCTCCTCTGGTGGATTGAACTACTCTCAACACTATCCAAAGGCAAACATTTTTGGAGAAAGTATCTGTTCTTTTTTAATGTTTTCGAATGGCCCCATCTTTGCATGTTAGTACATGTGAGATAATAAGATGCTGGTTCTTCTAACCATGATAATTACTCTCTAATTCATTTTTAAAACATGTACATTTAATCAGTATTTCTGGATTGAGTTACACTGCATTTTGAAACTTATATACCAAAAGCAAGCAAAATCGATTCAAGAATTTGTGTGAACTTCACAAGGACTGGACTGAGGCACCAAAAGTTGGTTAAATGACCATGGTGTTTGTGTGCTTGACTGGCTAGCAAACTCACCAGACCTGAACCCCATAGAGAATCTTTTGTCAAGAGGAAAATGAGAAACAAGAGACCAAAAAATGCAGATGAGCTGAAGCCCACTGTCAAAGAAACCTGGGCTTCCATACCACCTCAGCAGTGCCACAAACTGATCACCTCCATGCCACGCCGAATTGAGGCAATAATTAAAGCAAAAGGAGCCCCTACCAAGTATTGAGTACATGCATAGTAAATGAACATACTTTTCAGAAGGCCAACAATTCACTAAAAATGTTTTTTTATTGGTCTTATGAAGTATTCTAATTTGTTGAGATAGTGAATTGGTGGGTTTTTGTTAAATGTGAGCCAAAATCATCACAATTAAAAGAACCAAAGACTTAAACGACTTCAGTCTGTGTGCATTGAATTTATTTAATATACGAGTTTCACTATTTGAGTTGAATTACTGGAATAAATGAACTTTTCCACGACATTCTAATTGATTGAGATGCACCTGTATGTATGTATATAAATATAAATATATATTGTATATAAATATATATATTTGTATATTATAATTATTATTTTGTAATATATATTTATACAGTATATGCATTATAGTGAAAGTGAAGTGACATTTGGCCAAGTATGGTTACCCATACTAGGAATTAGTGCTCTGCATTTAACCCATCCTAAGTGCCTTGCTCAAGGGTACCTCAGTCATGGCATTGAAGGTGGAAGCACTGGTTATTCACTCCCCCCACCTACAATTCCTGCCGGGCCAGAGATTCGAACTCACAACCTTTGGGTTACGAGTCCGACTTTCTAACCATTAGGCCACGACTTCCCCTATATATTATAGTATATATTATCTTAACATTATATATAGTGTTTTTAAAGAGGCTATTCTCTTTGTATATGTAATGAATTCCAATGCTTCACCATGATATGCTGACTATTGAATATGTTTTGATATATACATATGGGTGGACATACGGTATGTATGAAATAATATTTTTGACATCATCATAATGGTGATTTCTGAATGTCATTTTTGTTTTCAGCTTTGTTTAATTGGTCTGGGTGTCCTTTTTGGAGCTTTGTATTGTTAGTTAAATATGATTACAGTATATCAAATATTTTATTTCTACAGAGCAAGAAAACCCTTGTTTGGTCTCCTCCTCTGCTGCTGAGGATAGTGAAATCAAGGCGTCTATGGTAGACACCGGAGGCATTTATAGAAGCAAGTGCTATAGCTAATAGGATTTCCTTTCACGACTATGTGGAGTGGTCAATCGCAAACCCTGCGACTGTCTGTTTATCTATCCCCCAGAGTGCCTGTGTTCAGTCTCCAGCCACAGCAGCATAATCCTCCTGATAGTCATTGATTGTCTTCCATCCATACAGTGAATTACAAGTGATCTTGGAGTAACTGAAATGGCAGGTGATTGTGTTCTAGAAACCTGCAGCAAATTAGCCACACAGGACACTCAGCTTCCCCTAAGACACCATTGACTTTAGGGAATTGAATTAAAGATTTCATTCTTTCTCTTTCCGTTTTGCTCTTTCTCTAGAGGAGACCGGGATAGTTATCACGTGTTAAAATTAAAATGAAAAAAAAAAACCCTGATAAAACCTAATACAAAATAATTCTAAATACTAATTGAATATATATAATTCTAAAAGAACACTGGTGTTAAATTAACTGCATATTTGTTTCCATTCAAAGGGAATAACGGTCCATTTTCTAATGGACATTAAAGGGATAGATCACCCAGAAATGAAAATTGTCACCATTTACTCACCCTTAAGTTGTCAATCAATTGACGGTAGCCATTACCTTTCATAGCATGGAAAAATACTATGGAAGTCAATGGCTACTTTCAAATGTTTGGTTAGTTACCAACATTCTTCAATATATCTGTGGGTGTGTAAAGGATGTAAATGAGTAAATTAAATCAGAATTTAAATTTTGTTTGGTGAACTATCCCTTAAAGGTATGTTTATATAGAAACTGAATTCACCTAATAAACATGGAGTGTGACAACTAGCCCCAGTCTCTCCTATATCTATCTCACATTCTGCCTCGCCTGTTGTCTTATGATCTTTCGAGATGTGCTATGTTGTGTTTTTATGACTGAGTGCTGAAAAGCCCAACCTGCTGACTGGCACAAAGATGCATGGACTCCCCATGGCCAAGGGGCACAGAAATGAACAGCTCTCGCTCTCAGCGGCCACTTAAAGTAATTGAAAGCAGCTCTGCATAAGTACACAAAGTCTTTGCTTTCAGAGAATCAAGCTCATCAAGTCAGAAACCTGCATCATTGTTGAGCAGCTACAAACAGTACTGTAGGTCATGGTGGTGTTGCTTAAACAGATGAAGGTGCCCGGTTTCCTCAAAACGGATCATTACAGGTTCATTCTGTTCTGACATTAAAGCATTATTGACGTGTCTATGCAGTAACTCTATGGAAGTCGATAATGATTCTGTCCTTTCTGCACTGTCATAGTGTGTGAGTCTCCAGAGCTCACATGACATGTCTTAATGGAAAATTGCTTCCAAATATTTTTAACATCAAATAATTGCTAATAATAAGAAGACTGTAATAATTTTTTGATTGAAATCGGCTATAATTTTTAAATAAATTTAAAATACTTTTTTTTTGCCTTTTTTATCATTTTGTCCAAACATATTTAAAGTTTGGCTCCGATTTTGTGTTTTTCTGCCAAGTATATAATGAATGTCAGGCTCAATGCACACATTATGCTGCAGTATACATTTTAAATAAAACAAATGATTATTCACAAAAACATCATTATAAAGTTAAAAGGGAGGTCAATGATTTTATGGTGTCTTTTATTCTTGTATTTTATACAAGTAAAGTAACATCAAATGTGGCCATAAGAGAGATATTTTGATGAGAGATGTTTTCCCACTCCTGTTCTGTCCTGTTCCTTTGTTTTCTTTTCTTTTTATATATGATGGCGTTTTAGTGCCAGGAAAAAAAAAATTATATTATGAGATTAACGTCATAATATTTTTAGAATAAAATCTAAATTACAAGAATAAAGTCATAGTCATATGAGATTAAAGTTGTAATATTTTGAGAACAAAGTCATAATATTTTGAGAATAAAGGCATGGCATTATAAGATTAAAGGTGCACTAAGTGATTTTTGCCAAACGATGTTGATATTTCAAAGCACCAAAACAAACACGCCCATACCCCAACAAGACCTCACCCCTATTTTGATAACTCCACCCCACACATACATACACAACCCTGGCAGCGACGATGGCGGAATCTGCTAAGCCTGCCAGCTGCAGCACATTCAAGCAAAAGTCAACACAGAAAAGTTTTGTGAAAAAGCAAAATCAACATAACTCACCTATCAAGAAGAAACAAAGCAACCTCGGCGTTCGATTCCCTTCCGCTCTTTGGTTTTTCTTCACCGCTGGAAAACTGCTCCAATATTTACGCGGCCCTACCTCTTGCCTGATCGTAACCCTTCATTTTAATGTTTTGTTCCTCCGAAATTATCCTCTTTTTTTATCTGCCATCTCTCGCTATCTCTAGTCGATCTGCTAATATCCGTCCTGTGCACTCACTGAGCGCTCCCTTCTCCCTATCATTACTAGACACGCCCCTTACTGCTGATTGGCTGTGAGTTTGTTTTGGGACTCGGTCTGACACAGTGGTGAAAAGTGTTTTTCAAAAATCACTTAGTGCACCTTTAAAGTCGTAGTATGAGAATAAAGTAAAAAAAAACAGTTGCAGCAATACGAGATTAAAGTCATTTAATATTTCATAAAGTATATTTCATGAATAACGTTAGCTAATGGGAAAATTCCACCGTGTACTCCGCAAAAAACATCTGTGGCATCCAACCTTTCATTCTTCACATGTATTTAATTAAACACAGCAATAAAACGTTCTAAAAGTTGAAGTGGGCTCCAACTCATTAACTTAAGTTATATTGTTGTCTTTTCTGAGGTAATAATAATAATAATTTGTTGCATTTATATAGCGCTTTTCTAGGCACTCAAAGCGCTTTACATTGTCAGGGGGTATCTCCTCATCCACCACCTATATGTATAATAGACGATTGGAAATAATATTTCAAGTTTTCAAACGTGAAGGAACATCAGATGGCATGAAAAAAAAACTGTATAATTTTATGAAACGTCTCATTGTAATCAAAGAGATGATTCACATGCCGATTAAACTGAGGCGAATACAGCGATCTGTCACGCCATATTAAAGAGCATGAAAACACAATATTGTTAGACATATTGTTTATATTTCGCTATAAAACTGACATAATTTGAAAGCTAAGACTTTGTTTATATTAAAAGTACCAAAAGCTCAAAGCTTACTGCTATTTTTGGGTGGCTGGCACACTACAAATAATGAATGCATTCGAAGACGTGAAATATTTTTTCCAAGCATACTGTCCCTGCGAGTATATGACACATGGTATGATTTCTGCTAATAATGCCACATATATTCAAATCTGTTGCCAGGCCACCGACATTTCTCCTGGTGTTCCAAATCCAGGCCATTTGCATGTGCAATATAGGCTATACTCTCTCTCTCTCTCTCTCTCTCTCTCTCTCTCTCTCTCTCTCTCTCTCTGTGTGTGGACCATCAGTGTTTCATCTCTTTGGCATTAGAGCTGTAATGGGAGTTGCATTGTTGTAAGGCCAGTCCCATTCTAGAGGTTAAACCCATGTGCTTAGTTAAACACAAGCATCACACATGGTGGTTGAGTCTCTAAAATGCCACACATTTCAGTTCTACAATTCTGCTCAGAAGCTATTTAGTCATTACTGTACAGAGGAGAGTTGTTAAAATGGTATTGGTGGTTTGGAATAAGGGCTGTTTGTCTGACAAAGGAAAGGCTGCTGTGTTGAACAACAGCATGTTGTATGAAGGGAGAATGGGCAGATAAACATATTCTGGTAAGACAGTGGCTGCTTCATAATTTGCTTGAACATTGCATCTCAGTATTTTTCCACCATCTATGTGTTTTGTCATTCCAAGAACGTGTGGATTGTAATTTGCCGTTCATTTGGCTGTTCATTAATCAATTGTTTTACAAGGTTTTGTGCAGAAAATGTTCCACTTGTATTGAGTAGTGTAGTTGTATAGTTCTTCATCAGACCACTAGAGGTCAGCCTAAACTCTCACTTGATACATTTTCATTTATAAGTGCTTATTTTGGTCCCAAATGTGTCTTTGACTTAATCTTTGTAATGATAATAAATTATTATATTATTACACTGTTATTATACAGTTATTACAACCTTAAGTTGTACTATACACTTTTTTCAGTATTTTCTGTGTTAGCCCTGTTGAAATGTTGAAAAAATAATCATTAATACTATATGTCTTCATTTTGAACAATTTATATATTGTTTTATAGTGTAAAACCTATCAAAATTCGTTCTTTTCTTTTCAGAACTTTGAATTAAAAGCATTCTTGTGCCTTGTTTTTTTCATGTACATTTTAATTTATTTTTAATGTGTGTTTTTTTTACATTGTTGCAAATGCAGTGACTACTAGGCACTAGGCAAAGACTCTCATGATACAAAAACGTAGTTGAACCTGGGTTATTTTTAGTAATGTCTTTAGTAATAAGCAAATGTCTGTGCATGCCCAACATTTTTCTCACCATTCTCTTTGCATCTTTCTCTCTCTTTGTCAGATGTGTGTAACAGCACTGATCTTCCTGAGGTGGAAATCATCAGTTTGCTTGAGGAGCAGTTGCCTCATTATAAGTTGAGAGCTGACACAATATATGGCTATGACCACGACGACTGGCTCCACACGCCTCTCATCTCACCCGACGTCAACCTCGACCTGACCACTGAACAGATCGAGGAGACCCTCAAATATTTCCGTAAGCACAGAATCGCTCTCATATTATTCCTCTACCTTTCTCGCTTTCATTCACTATTTTTCCTGCCTCTCTTTCCTGTCACTCATAATGAAGTTGTCTTTTCCTCTGGCCATATTTTCCAAATATCTCAGACATGCGCTGACACACATAAATAAGCATATATATGCATACATCATACATACTTTAACAATGCTTTAACGTAAAGATGTGTTAGTTGAACATTTGCTCTTTGATTAGTTTCAATAAACCTAGAATATTCTGTCAATATGGGGTGCTGTGTGTACATTAATGAAGAAAAAAAATTTACTTAAATGATTTTAGCAAATGGCTGCAATATAACAAAGAGTGAAAAATTTAAGGGGGTCTGAATACTTTCCGTCCCCACTGTATATATATGTATATATATACTCTATAATATTATAACTTTCATTCTCGTAATTTTGATTTTATTCTCAAAATATTTCAACTTTATTCTTGAAATCTTGTTATTATTATAATTTTTGTATTATTATTTACATGGCGCTTCAGATACGAGTCACGACGAGGCGTTCCCCATAGCGACCCCTAGAGGACGCAGTTCGAAGTTCCCATGAAAGGGAACTCTGTTGTAAAAAAACAATACTTTATATTTACATAAACTAATCATTTTGATTAGCTTTGCCTAGCAAGAATACTTGAACAGATATTTTATTTTTTATTTTTTATATATTTTATTTCAGTTCAATGTAATCATTTGTTCTATTTTCTTTGTCTATTTTGTTTTATTTTTATTTATTTGTTCTGATCCTTTTTATTTATTTTATTTTATTTTGTGTGTGTGTGTACCTTTGTGTTTATTTTTGTTTTTCAAAACATTTGATGACTCTATAAATATGTTTAACATCCTTTTTAAAAGACCTGTTCAAATACTCAAAAGGCTGCATTAACCTCAGTCGCATGGTCTATATATGCAAATGATCTCCCCTTACAAACGACAGGTGCTCCAACCACAAAACAGACACTAATATCTCTGCTTGTTATATGTCCCGCACTGAATTTCGACACCCAGTAACAGCCAGAAGAATAGATGAGTAACTCACACCTGTTGCAGCACTGACAACCGCATAACAAATTGGTTCATTTTGTGAGTCAAAAGGACGTGGTTTGTCTGTGAAAGGGACGTGTCTCCTGGGTCTCATGAGACCGCTCCCACACGCTCTGTCTTTCAACCAGAGCGTCATCTCATCTTTCCCATATAATGAAGAGGGAAAAATACAATGTTGTTCTTCACATTGTGGCACACCAGATGTTATTTTTTTCCCTTTAATTTTCACCCAGGGCAGAGAAAATGATAAACACACTCACACACACACACACACACACATACACCAGTGGTGAGGAGGGGCGAATCGGATTGCTCGTCACATCCACGTTCTCGATGGATCCCAGTGGTTTTGATCTGATTAGTGTGACTGGGCTTTATGTTTACTGTCAATCAAAATGCTCACCAAACTCAAGGTCGCAGTGTCCTTCGGCGGATCCAGCAGTGGAGACAGAGCAATGCATTTCCGTTCAAATTAATTTCGCTCCACGGTGATGAAGTGATGACAGAGCACTTCATTGATTTTTTTTTCAAATGCATTGCTGCAGTATTTTAGTATTGTTTATTTATTAGTGTTGTTTTAAGATTTTGAATAAATTTTTATTTTATTTTGGTTTTAGTAATTTCATGTGCTTTTGTCATTTGTATTAATTTTTTTAATTTAGGTTTTCATTTTGATATTTTTAGTTGTCACTTTGTTGAATTTTTAGTCATTTTATGTACTTTTGTGTTTTTAATAAGATTGTTTTTTAAAAATGTCTAAAATTTTGATTTCAGTTTTTCTCATTTTAATTAGTTTTTCATCTAATATTTATATTTCATTTTATTTAAGCTGTAATATTGACATATATTAATAACAGCTTAAAATTAACAAAATGATTTCAATTGTTTGTTTTCATTTGCTTAATGATAACAGAATTGTGTTTGTTTCCACAGTTGTTTCGAGGACGATGAACCACCTTGCATGGAGGAGATTGAATATTCATCCTGCAGTGACCCATTTGGTGCCAACGAACTGGACACAGAGGTGAATGGTAACACATCCAGTGAGGAAGAGGATGAAGAAGATGCAGATATCTGTAGGAACAGGAGGCGGCGTAATGACAGGAAGTCCCATCTCGTTCCTCACTACTTGAAACAGGATGCACTGGAGACTCTGACAATCGAGGGTGGACAGCGTAACGGCATTGACATCAGTAATAGCTACTTATATTAGGCCTCTTTTGTATGTCTTTCCTGTTAAACCAAAGCATTTAGTATTTAGTCCAAGAAACAAAACAAGACATGCACACCTGCAGAACATGTCCCACCTGTGCTCCCTGATATAAACTATTTGAATATGTATTTCCCGCATAAAACTGCACTTGAAGAGTAATTGACTGTTGCATAATCCTAGTGGCGTGATGAGCTCATGCTTTGGTCTATGCAGTGGGTTGTGGGTTGGTTTACGAATAACTCTTACTTTAAACTTGAGGCCAATAGCTTGCTGACAAAAATACTGTATAACTGGTCTTCCACTGAAACTCGAAAGTAAACACTGGATATTGTAAGATAGCACTGCATATAAAGTTTACCTTTAATAATATGTATTTATTATCTTAGATTGTGAAAATCAGTAATCATGTATGTTTTTATGGTTATTAGTTCCAAAGTGATACATGTATGTGCGTGTATACAAAGTTATTGTATCACTTAGTTCATATATATATATGAAACCAATCTTCCCATCTTATCCAATTTAAGCTGACATTTGGGTATCGGTGAAGAAATTTGCTTTACAAAAGCCAGCCTTTGAGCCAGATTTCATCCAGATTCTCCCCAGAATGTTTTGTATAATGAGTTCCGTCATCTCAGCTCAATTGGATCCACACAACCTTTGGTTTGGACCGAAGCTACAAATGCTAACTCATGTCAGTCCTTGTTCAAATTCAGGAGCCGACAGAAGCCTGCAATTAGATACTGACACTTTTAGCTCAAAGGAAATTGTGCCATTGCAGAGTAAATTTGCAGTTTCATCTTCGGTCTGTCAGACAGAAGTTTGATAATCAACAATATTATTGTATTTCCATAAATGTTTGTTTGTTTTATGAATATAGCCATGCTATGAATATAATCATGGCTAAAGGGGGTTGTTAAGTGCAACATGCAGCTTCGGCCTGCAATCCTTTCAGCCAAGACTGTATTACTAATATATCACAACCATGAGTATCCTATAGCTGCAAGCAGAATCAGTTAAATCTGTGTGTGGGTGTGTACATTGTATTACAGTATATACACATTATTGTATTTAGCTACAAAATATTAAGAAATTATTACAATAAGAAACATTCTTTCAGATTAATTAATGTTGTTGTATGTTGTATATATATTTATGAGCAATATCGCGTGAGTAGCAGTGCGATATGCCTGTATATCAGCTCGGCTAATCACAGCATGCCGATATATAGCCATATCACACTGCTACGAGTGCGATATTGCGCTTATACAACAGCTTGACGGCACGAGTGTGTAAATATATAAGAAATAACAACAGAGTGTCCCTCCTTAGAAAACCCTCCTTTTGCAGAACTACTTCCTTCCGCCACGGTTTGACAGTTTCACAGCTGAGCCCAAGCCTCCGTTACTAATTCGAAACCGTCATTTTACAACTAGTAACGAAGGAATGAGTTGCTTCAATAAAAGTAGTAACGAGTTGTTTCATGAAAAGCTTATTGTATTACTGTAGTAAAATCTCATTGTAGAGTATTATGAGAGAGAGCTGGACTGAGGAGTGTGATTACCTGCATCTGATACAACATTCATTCTTTAGCTCAATCTCATATTCACAATAAAACAAGAGTTTGAATGTCTGCTGAGGAAAGCGATATCTTTGTCGTACTGTCCTTTCATCTGTTAAGGGTGATTTCTAATGACAGGGCTGCTCAGTGCATCTTACAATGTGTTGTTGAAAGTAAAAACAACTTCCTTGTTTACAGCCCTGTTTCAGTCTCTTTCAATATAAAAGTCTTTATGCTGACTCATTCATAAAAGCAGTATCTTGTCACCATCTAATGGTGGGACAATGTAACTAAAATCACCATCACGAACACACACACACACACCGTTTCGCAATACTAAATATAACTAAATATTACTATTATTTATAAAAAATATTTATTGAATTAAAAATATTTAACAAACAATAACCATCATAAAAGTGGCTAGGTAATTCAGTCAAAAGTACAGGCAGCGCTCTGATACTTCTTTAGTTATATAAAAGATAACGTGATGAAATTTTGCTTTCAGCCTAAACTATTTGCTCTGAAACAAATAATAGATTGAGACCAAAGACTGCCTGTTAGATTTACCCAAAATGAATTTTATCTCATGTTTAACCACTATAGAGACATCAGAGCCAGCGACAAAATCCAGATTATCTGGCCGAGGTGAGGCTGCTTTCGGTGGATTCATGAGCGCTGAACAGCCGCTGACACCCTGGAGCTCATATCTCCGCAAGCATTGAAGCTAATTTTCAAATAGACGTTATCTGTATTAACAAACCGTATATTTGAAGTCTAAAAAAGTACATTCTTGCCTAAAAAAAACTCTTAAAACTAATTCCCATGACACAAAAACAGTATTATTTTTAAAAATTATAGTGGATTTGGGCGACAGGCATGACACTCACTGTGTGTCTGAATGAACAAAATGATGGCATTAATGAGAAGTCTAATTAAACAGTAAGCAATACACACACTTATATATCACCGCTTTGTCACATTAAAATCAAACTTCAGATGTCCTGAAAACATGATCTGTGTGCGTGTTTTTTTTATTAGTGAGCAATCAGCTTGTTGAAATCTCCAGATCTGTGACCAGTTTACCGAGCTCTGATGACTAATGTTCCAAAAATAAGTATATTATTAAAAAGAACAGCTGAACTTCACTTCATAAATAAAATATATAATTGCTTAAATAAAATAATAGGATATTGTTCAAATTGTTACTGCCTTGAGTTGTTATTTTGGAATAAATGTAAATGCTTAAAAACACTAAACTGATTAGATTTAGGCCTATACTTGGTTTTAATAGAATAAAAATGTTGATGTAAAAATACAAAATAGATTTTCATTTTGGTAGTGTGAGTAATGTTTATTTAACCAAGAAAATGTGACTGGGACATTTATTTACATTTATTAAAAAAAAAAAAAAAAAAAAGAGTGAGGACTTTGCCTCATTTCAGAACACCACTGATATTTTTTATTATCAATATTATAATTGTATAAGAACATAATAGTAAATCAATTATATATTATCATTATTTTAAGGTATTAAGAAATCATTACTTTGCTAAATTATTAAATTTCGAAACCGTATTCTTTCAGCTGAAAGCCTATTCAAATTATTATTATTATTAAAATAGTAAATGCATTTTATATACACTCACTATTTATTAAGCTACCTTATTAAGATATTACTACTTTACTAAATTATTAAATTAAGAATAAGTATTCTTTCAGCTGACAGAATACAAATTATCCCAAAATATAAATTATTATTATTATTATTATATAAAATAATAGTAAATACGGCATATATTTATACTCATTATTTTATTAAGCTAAATAATTAAGAAATTAAGTAAATCATTACTTTAGGAAAAGGTGTTTTTTTTCATCCAAAATATGTAAAATATATTTTTGTTATTATTATGTAATAATTTCTTAATAATATAGCTTATTAATGCAGTAAGAAAATAGTGAGTGAATGTATAATGTATTTTTATTATAATAAAATAATAATAATAATAATAGCATAATCTATAGCGTTTTATCAAACAAACACACAATAGCACAGGAGCTAAAACAACCGTAGTGAAGTTTATACACAGAGAAAAATCAGTAAACAGTGCTGCTGCAACAACAGAATAATAACCAGGAAGGGTAAGTGTAGTGTGTTTCTCTGAATAAAGGCAGTATGGGTAATGACTCTATTTTCATTCTCCCTGTGTCATTCGGGGCTCAGTCTAGGGGTAGGTAATGACTTAGCTGTGACCTCCAGCAACCCGCAGCAAACGGCATGCTGTCCTGTCCTGTAATCTCATTCCCATTTACGAAGAGATGGTCTAATTAGATCCTGGCAGGGTGGGCAACTTACCTGAGCAGGGAGAGGTGGGTAGGTCTTCATTGGTATGCTGCAGACGCCCAGCACAGCACACACCACTGCATTTCTTAATTGTGTCTCTCTCCAGGTCTGTCTGCAGCTCGGCTCCAGTCACCGCAGACGGAGCGGGGAAACGTTAGCGAGCGTGGCATTACTGTCCCCTCCCCAACAAATGACCCTCCTGGAGCTCTCATGGCTGTGATAGTGATTACTACATTATCACATACGTTCAACTAGCAGCTGTTTTTGTCTAAATAGCTATAGGGAGCTCCGATCTTACACCGCACTGCACAGGTTAAGGTTACACAACGTTGTTGTTTTGGGTTCTTTCTTCAGCTATAGACATTTTTAGGTTTTTAGTTAAACACTTCTGAAGCTCACTAGTTTATTTGATTCGCCTGCATTGAGAATGTAATCATGGCTATGCCAATACATAACACAAGAATCGGCATTTCTTAAATGTTGTGACTATTTAGACCACACCTCAAATTACTCTAAACTAGCGTTAAATAGAGTTTTGTGGTGGAAATGTATTTTTAAACATTTCTGGAATATAATGAGTGACTGCTTTGTCTTGCTAATGCTAATTTCAGCTAGCATCTTAAATACAGTTCAACAAAATTTTTAGATTGAACGTCTGGGCGAAGTATTAAAATAATTCACCTCTAGAAAAATAAGTGCCCATAGTTGAAGAAAAGTTGTTAAAAAACTTGGAGTGTATAAGCTTTTTTTTTTTCTTGAGCAGCAAATCAGCATATTTTAATTATATTAATGCTTAATAAATGCATTATTGTTTTGACTGTATTTTTGATCTAATTTAACCTTGGTGAGCATAAGAGACTTCTTTCGAAAAAAAAAAAAGAAAATCTTACTAATCCCAATTTTTGAAAGATAGTGTAATACAGAGCTGATCTGAATAGAAGTGGGAACAGGAAAATGACACCGTTGGAAATGAACGGCTGACAGGTCATGTTTCTGACCACCGAATTGTTGTTTTTGACTTGTAAATGTATGAATTCGTGTGTTGATGCATTCATTTGTTGATGCGTGGCCAGGCTCGGGTTTCAAAAAGTTTTTGCGGTAAAGTTTTTTTCTTTTTGCAGAATTTTTTAGCTCTGAATTTTACACAGTATGCTATCTAAAGAGATGAAGGAAAGTTTGGTTCCTCATGATACAATCCCCTTCAAGAAGTGTTTCAGGATTAAGTGGTCAGCGCAAACCAGATGCTGTCTTGAGTCTACCAAACATGCTTGTCTCCAGCTGAACATAAGAAGTTTACTGTTTAAAATGTGTCATTAAATATGAATATTGCTCATGCATTATTCAGTTCTTTCCGTTAAAAAAATAGTGTATCAATTGCTTCAGAAATACAGATGCTTTATTTATTAAAACCATGCATGTGAAGGAGGATCATTTGAAGAAAGACGCCAGTTCATTATTAATTTAAATCTCTAACTCCTCAGGAGAAACCTAATACTGTCCAAAATGGATAAAATATGATAGAATTGAAAAGCATCCTAGTGTTATGAATAAAACATTGCTCAGAAGCTCTGTGTATAATGAGCGTCATTCCCTTTTAACTTGATTAGATTTTGCTGGATGCTTTGTGTGGTACATCTTCCTATCAAACTGAAACCTGTTTGCATTGATCATTAACTCTGCCGTTTGTTTTTCTTGTCAGTGGGCCATCTGGATATTGTGTGTCATTTTTTGATTTATGGTCCTACCAGTTGAAAAATAACTTTTCTGGGCCATGTAGCTCTTGTATATTGATACTGGTTTCCATTGTAGGGTATTAGACCGGTTTGGATGTGATCACATGAGATGTGACTTTTGATCTCATGCATGTTCATAAGGCTACTGGAACATTATTTTAAGCACTTGGTCAAGTCAACTTAAGTTAGTTTTATTTGAATAGCACAATGCACATTGTTTCAAAGCAGCTTTACAGAAAATTATGATGTTAATGTATATATTATTCAGTCAGTGAGATACTATTATAGTTTTTTTTTAATCCATTTGTTTGTATTATTGGTTTACATTTTAATTTTAAAGTTTTAGTAATTTTGTGTATATGTCTATATGATTTTTCTTAATTTTTATTTCAAATCTAATTATTTTAGTACATCAAGTTAAACTAAATTAAAATGGAAAATGTTGGGCTGCAGTAGCTAAAATAAAAATAATTTCATATTTAATTTTATTTCAGTTAAGATTTATTTTATTTCAAGTAGTGATTTTTTTAATATTTTTAGTTTCCATTTTAGTTAACTATAATTACCCTGATATTATAAAAAAAACTTTGTTTGAACACACTTGATTTCTAATAATTTTGAAAGATTTCTGATCTTTTGTGTGAATTAATTTCTTTTTTATTAATTTTATTTTGTATATTTATATTAATGTGTTTGTGATAGTTTATTATATTTAATTTATTTTAATTTATTTAAATATGTTTTAATAAAGTTGAAATGGATAGTGAAGGGACATCAGCATCGCTGAGCTTTTATTTAATATTTTTACATGATTCCTATAATTCAGTATTTTTGATGACTTCATGACTATAATTCTAAACTGTAGAAAATGATAATAATAAAAAAGAGCAGGTACGTCTAAACTTTTAACTGGTAGATATTTGGAAACTAGAAAGCTTATTCCCTGCAGAGGAAACTTTCTCACCTTTTAAAAATAAATAAATATATAAATAAAAAGCTCTTTTTAGAGAATTTTCCTTTCCCTCGTAATGCCCCGGTACACTTTGCTTTCAAGTCTGTTTTTGCCTCAGGCATCACTGTCATAGCAGATAAGAGTCGTGAAAAAGAGTGTGACACTAAATTACCTGTGTTAAATATGTCTGTAGTGGATAATTGACCACTTTCTGTGCTCTTGCGAAGGGGATTTAATGCATTTCTCTCAGGGAGCCATGCACAACAATCTGTTGCACTACTAACAATTAATGTCAGGAAAGCTAGCTGCTCTTTTGACAAGCCTAGGAAGGATGGCCACTTTGATAGACTTGTGCTGCAAATATGGTTGCCGCTCAATACAGGTTGCAAGATGCCACAGCTAATAACTATATTTTGTCAGAAAAGAGCCAGTAGCTCAGCACAAAATAGTGTTTATTTTCCTGTAACAGGCTGGTTTTTCTGTCATTTTGTTTTGAGAACACAGTTTTAATGTAGTTAGGTATTTATTAGTAGCTTTTAGTTAAGCTAGTTTTCAAAAGAAAAGCATGATTAAAGTTTAACTCCAAATCACGAGTACCTTGCAGCTGCGTTTGGCTTAGTAGCTAAGTAGCTTTCACAACACCACTTGTGGTGTGACTGTACAGTATAAGTAGTTATGCCAGATAATTTGACCTGAATATGCGCTGCACCTGCTGCCTACTTATACTCACGCTGTGATCAGCAGCAGCTGGATGCAATAATCGCATGCCAATGTGCATTGGCTCGTTTAGTTTACACTCGAAGTAGATCGGTCCCTCTAAGCGAGATCCCAATTTCGTCGGTCCTCCGACGTGACGTCTCCGTTCCCTCCTTCAGGGAATGAGGGTTACATACGTAACCGAGACGTTTCAAGTGAAGCATTGGGAATTTGAGCAGTTATTTTGTTCTAGTAACCAATGGGACAGCATCATCAATCCTCCACGAACAGGACAAACACAAGACTTGAAAATTGCTTTTTGTGACTGCACACTCAATTTAAGCGAAATTTCAAATCTAAATGTCCAGTACAACTTCATATTTGTAACAATTCAACAGTTTGACAGCATCATGTTGATTGGCACAAAAAATGAAATCTTCCTCTTAATATATTTATATGGATCATCTGCAGTGAATGGGTGCCGTCAGAATGAGAGCTCAAAAAGCTGACAAACATCACAATAATCCACACGAATCCAATCCATCAGTTAATATCTTCTGAAGTACAAAGCTGCGTGTTTGTAAGAAACAAATCCATCATTAAAATGTTGTTAACTTCAAACTGTTGCTTCCAGCTAAAATACGAGTCCTCTATGCATAATATTGCTTTCTCTGGTGAAAAAGTCGTCTTGCCTGAATCGGGAGAAAATTATGCACAAATTAACCACAGTTTACAAGCGAAACAGTCCAAAGCAGTTCTAAACAAATATGTGGGTGTATGATTTGATGTGAGAGGACAACAGGCAATAGACTTTTTTTACTGGCTCTATTATGTATTATGGACTCAGCCAGAAGCGAATGTTTTAAAGTTAAAACGCCATAATGATGGATACAAACACACAGCTTTTCACTTCACGGGATGTTAATTGATGGACTGGAGTCGTGTGGATTATTATGATGTTTTTATCAGCTGTTTGGACTCTCATTCTGACGGCACCCATTCACTGCAGAGGATCCATTAGTGAGCAAGTGATGTAATGCTAAATTTCTCTGAAAGTTCCCATGAAGCAACAAACTCGTCTATATCTTGTCCTGCAGGGTGAGTACATTTTCAGCTAGTTTTTATAGTCAATCAGCATACAATACAGGAGGTGGCCCTACCTACGTCATTAGTGCATATGTTGTTAGTGCCATTGTGTTTAGCAGCCCAAGGCTTGTGTTTTGTGTATTGAATATCACCTTTAGGTTGTTTCTAACCTGCATATTGACCTCAACAACAGCCTGATCGATCGAACCACGTCCAGACAAAAACATTTCATGGCTGGTTTAGCCGTTACGTGATTGCAGTCTGTACTGTTGCAAGGTTGCTTTTTCCAACATGACATTTCCAGATGACCACGCTTAGGAAGAACTCAGCAATAGATTATCTGCGATAAATAAAAAACAGCTAATCCCACTCTCAGTCAATAACGTCTGCTGGGAGAAACACACAAAGACAGTTTCAACTTTAACGGTCGGTTTAATTTGTGATCTGAGGTTTTATTATGTGTCCAAGTCTTTATCAGTTTTGCTTTATGAAAAAGGTGACGGCAGTTGCTTGTGTCGTGCTCTCATAAATTGTTTAAATATCCCCTCATTCAAGCCTCCCCTCCTACACATAATATTTCTCTGCAGGGAATTTCATTATGCCCTAGATTAGAACAATCACTCTAGAGAGAGAGAGACTGCAAGAAAGCTGAAAAAGCAAAAGATAAGGTGACATTTCAGCATCTTAAATGCTGGCTGACAGTAATATTAGTAAGCTCTGTCCATGGTTTTATCCTATTATTGATTTGCTTGTCCATTCTCATTTAAAGAAAAGTAAATATTGTTTATTAAGGATGAACAATCTATTGTAAATGATAAAGGATATTTACATGGATCAATAAAGCCTTTTAATCTTTTGTCGCAGTTGTAATATCATATATTAATTTATTATTTGAAGCAATATTCATTGCTTCATCAACATACAGAAGTGAAAGGAGTTTTATTTGAAGTAAACATTTACAGTATAAAAAACACATTTAAATACAAAATGTACTGCTTTTTTAACGTTCTAAAGTTCTACTTTCTATAATCATGCCCCTTTATACCTTATACCCCCCCCCCCAGATTTTAAGTCTATCAGTTAAACATTAACTTAATTATAACCCTCAAAATACTCATGAATACTCATGAATACTCATAGGTATTTGTATGTTACATTTACATTTTTGTATATTTAGACAAATGTTGGCATGTTGACAGCATCCAAAACAATAAATGCATACATGATAGTAATATTATAAAAATACTTATATTAAAAGTTTATTATATTATATTTAATTTAATATTTAAATTATACATATATTTGTATAGCTATGTACAGCATACTATAATATAAAAATATTTTAAAGTTCCATATATTCAATGTTTTGTGAACTTAAAAGGTTTTGTAAATGTGTATTAAATAGGTAATAAAAATAAATTATTTGGCTATTAATTATTTTATTTTATTTTATTTTATTTTATTTTATTTTAGGCTAGGCTAGGCTAGGCTAGGCTAGGCTAGGCTAGGCTAGGCTAGGCTAGGCTGTATATGTTCAAAATTCTATGAACCCAAAAGAATTTGTGAAAATTTGTGCTTATAAAGATGTTTATATTTAGGCTAGGATGTTTACACACTGTCAATGTGTTAATAATAAATCAAACTTTACATATGAATACCTACTCATTGAAATATTTGAGAACTTACTTAATGACCTTTTGATGTTGTGCATTGTCGTAGACAGCTGATAAGACGTGAAGCTCCAGAAATCAGGATCTTCCTAGAGTTGGCAAAGTCAAACATCAACCTTTGGGATGCCATTCTAACTTTCCTGTCTGTGGCACCAGCGGCCAATGAAACATGAAATTAAATTAGCTCCTCTATAAGTTTTGTGGGCAACAGAGCCACATAAGAATGATCGGCTGTCTCATGTTTGGTTTCCTGATCGTAACGCTGTAGAAATAACATCTCTCTCCCCCTTGGCTATCATTTTCACCTCTGGCCAGCTAATGGGTATATCTCGAAGCAGAGTTTTGGATTACAGTATATGTGTTTTTTCAAGATGCTTGAGTTAAAAATCAAGAAACATTTCTGTGGAAATCCTAGCACACGGAGCAAATGTATGTTTGTCTTTCTGACAAAAATAAATACATTTAGAAAACTCAATATTTGACCGGAAAAGTGAAGGAAAAACTGAATTCAAGGTCAGCATTTTTTCAGTGTGGTTCCTCAGAAGTCAATGATAATATTCCTTCAGATCTGCCCAACAACTTTTTCAGACGGCAATCATAAGTTTTGCCACCTTGGTCTCCATCTGCACCCTGGCATCCCAAATTTCCAGTCACCTTGAATATACCTGAAATTGTTGAGAATTGATTATGAGTTCGAACAGATTGTTCTCTGATCATATTTATAATCATGCCACATCAGATTTAACTAAAATTATTTCACCCTACAAATACATTAACACAATTGTGACACTCATTACACGGTTAAATCAACCTCAAAACAACCCCAGCCGCTGTAAACAGCAGCGCTGCTTTTTGAAGAAATTACAAAAATAAATGTTTTTTTTTTTTTAAATCTATGGGAATGAAAGCAGTCTGAAATACAAATAGCCACGTTTCATTTGTATTCCATCAAGGGATTGGGACGAAACCATTCCTGTAAATAAATAATGGAGTCTTGCTTGGGATGGGCACAATAAATGTTTAATGTGTGCTGCCCAGCAGGATAAAGTGGCAAGTAGAGGGAAGCTGGGCGCACATCCTTCTGTTACACTGGACTGCAGTGACACTTACTGTGGCATATATTAGTGAGACAAAAATATATTAAAAACTATTACATAATAAGAAATAGAATAAAAATATATATACACGTGTGTTTTGTAATTATCTTCCTTTCGTTACAGTTTCCTTCTACAGTTACAAAAACATAAATATTATTTATTTTCTGTAAAATGTGCTGCCATTTGTTTGTTTGTTTGTTATTGCAACTTGTTACTTTATTGTTATTATTATTATTATTATTTCAGAAAAAAAGGAGAGCCCGCAAGAAAAAAAGGAGTGAAAAGAAGTAAAAAAAAGTATTTCTTAAGACAAATTAAGATAAGAAACCTTTAGATACATCAATACAAGTATGAGTAATATAAGTAATAAATATGAATTATATAACATTATTATAATTATACCGAAAATATTAATTTAACAGCTTCACGATGACCTGATATCATTATTACAACTTTAAAGATTAAAGCATTTTTTAATTGGAAATTCATAATTGCAAGCGCTCATCTATATGTCTTATTTAAAAATATATATATATATATTATTTTGCATAATTTGTATAATTGTATTATTATTTTAAACAACAGCAAGAAGAGAGAGAACGAGAAGAGGAAAGAAAACAGAGATAAAAAAGCTTTGATTATGTGACCTATGAAAAATACCACTCATTAACGGGTTCAAAATAATTCAAATCAGTATTTCTCAATATTTTCCCCCAGCTAGATTAATATTTTGATGAACTCATTTTGCTTCCTATTCCCTAAAGGCACTGAATATCTCCTATATTGCATCATTGTTTCTGGCAAAAAATCTTTGACAGGCCTGTGTGCTACTTCCTAACAAGTCAGTGTCTTTGTTTTTCTTCACCTCCTTCTCTCTTTTCTCCCATTAGGAAAGTAAATGCTTGGTAAACATGGCCAGCTGTGAACCCTCTCATCCCATCTGCTCCACAGGGACGACCAGGCCTTTGGCACTAACCATAATGCATTCATTGAGAGTTAAAGCAGCAGTATTCAAAGGATGATTAAGACTTACCAAACGTCTGTTTGTGTTCAGGTATGTGAATGCTGCATGAACAGCTGACTTCAGTGGAAGGCTGTTGATTTGAGTGACGTCCCACCGCTGGGATCTCCAGGAACGAGTGTGTCCCATGGTGATAAGGTTCCTGCGGATATCAGCCGAATCTAAAGAGGATATGAGGGTTTCAAGTGTGGATCCTATCTGAAGACTATTTAAAATGTGTGAGACAACTTTAGACAACCTTTTTTTGTTGTTGTTCTTTTGGAACCGTGTAAACACTGTACCTTTGTGGTACTGTTGCAGTTTGTCCCAACCATTCAGACAGGGTAACAGTGGAATGAATGTGAGCAGAGCTATCAGTTTGTCTGACCAGTGGCAGACTTGGTGGGAGGGGCCTGTTTAAAACCAATCATTAGCTTATTATATATTGTTTGTACACATCATTTGGTTGGTGGTGGTGGCACAGAAATGGTACACTTCAGCTTTAAGAATGAAAAAGTAAGAAAGTGAATTCCCTCAAGTGTGCAAATGGAATTGGCAGCAGCAACTGTTGAGTTGTGTGACTTTATGAAGATTAAAAATATGAATGCATTGTAATCTAAAAAAATAAAAAAAATAAAAATGTTGTACAATACAGAAAGATAATAAGATGTTGTCTCTAATTCCCAGAACTTAAAAAGGTCATTCTACAATCTAAGTACAGACCCCCCCCCCCCCTCTTTTCACTGATTCTATTTCTATTCAGGTTTGATTCATTGATTAGAACATTGCATAAATGTATGTGTCCAAATACATGTTTAATGTAGATTTATTTACAGATTTTAACCTAAAGTTTTACATTTTATTTACTTAAAAAGCAAACATTTTCAAAATCAGTATTCTACACATCTTTAAAACAAGATAAGTTTACTCAAGAATAAAAATTGCACACATTTTCATTTTTGCACACAACAAGACTGTCTGAATTTAGTTTTTTTTTAACCTAATAATAATAATAAATCATCAATAATTATCGTCATTTTATATGATACATTATTATTATCATTACACACACACACCCACACACACACACACACACACACACACACACACACATATATATATATATTACTAACTTACGTTAGGAAAAGAAAAAAAAATAATTATTACATTTTAAACATATCAACATTTGGTGAAGCTTATGCTTAGCTGCACAGAAAAACCTTTAGCTAATATTTATTTATTTATTTATTTTAAATAATAAAATGGGAGGCCTTAAAATAAATTAGCTGATGTCTACCAGGACTTGAGAACGTTCTAGGTCAGTGGCTACAGTAATTAAAACCCTACACAGTTTCTTGTTAACTGTGTCCTTTTCTGTCAGTCCATTTGAATTGATATGCATAAATGCTAATCACCCTCATCATCCACAGAAACTTACATAAATATACAGTGAACACAAAATGTATGTAGACAATTCAGCTGACGACAAAAGCATTTGATAAAAAAAAAAATCTTTTTTTTTTATATAATAAAATATTTTGAAATGTGTAGCCTATAAACAGAAAAAATCTAACATAATTTGTTTGCAGATGCCGCTTGAAATGAGATATCCCCATCTTAACTGTACAAATACTTTTAGTGGTCATGTAGTTTGCCCCCCCCCCCACCCCCTATAAAAGTGCAGCTTTTAGTAAAGATATTGATCAGTATTCAGGGTTTTTATGGTTTTACTGTCTCCTCTGAAGATGGCTTCAATCTGCCATGAACAAACTCCTGAGGATTTAGGAGCTTCGCTGTTATTGACTGAATCAATTCAGCATCTGGTGATAAAAAGCTTAGATAAGCTCAGCTGCCTTTGAAATCAACATAAGCAAAACAGCAAAAAAAAAAAAATATATATATATATATATATATATATGGTACAACTTAATTTACATTAAAAGCTGAGAATGTGATACCAGAGAGGAAAGACTGTCTAGTTTTGGAAGAGTTTTATAATCACACTGTTCAAGCTGACAGATTATTCGGAAAACAATAATAAGTGATAATTCATGTATAACCTGTGTTGTCACTCTCAAAACATTGACTAAAACTTTATTTCTTGTCATCTCTATTTTCAAGTTGATAAAATGTTGAATCCTGTGTGTTCTCAGACTCAGATGCTTCAGTACGTCCTCATCCTTTTTTCTTGTTTCATGAGTTAATGTTGAATCACAACCATGACAAACTGGTGTATTCCCTCAACAATATTTTTCTGTTCCATCTTTCATTTTAGTCAGGTTTCACGAGTGACTGCCGGAGATTACAAAGGAAGAGAATATTAACTGTGCCAAGAATGGAGGGAACAAAGGGAAGTCCGCGAGAGGAAGCGCTGGAGAGGAAACGGATTGCGATTCTCTTTAATTAGAGCACCAGAGTCTCAGGTGAATTTTTCAACCCAATCACACAAAAAAGCCAAAATTCAAAGACTTGCAGGAACAAGATGATCATGACACGTTTAATATTCTTTTCATGACAGAGTGAAGCCATGAGTAGTTCCTGCCGGATAATTTTTTTCTTTTTCTTTTACTTTTATCACTTTTCACAAATGGGGTACATTACATCATGATATTTTTTTTTTTTTCATTATGCACCTCAAGAATCCAAATAAATGCGTTTAGTGTGTATTAATTTAATATTAATATGAATGTGAATGTGAATGTGAATGTGAATATATATATATATATATATATACACACACACACACACACACACACACATATATATATAATTAATTTTACCTTTAAGTTCACTGTTGTTTGATATAAAGAAACATTAAACATTTATTTCAATAATAGATAAAATATCAACATTTCAGTTTCATCACTGTTTCTTCCAATATTTAGCAGAAGAAAAAAAAACTTGTAAAACTTTTTAGAATGAACATCTGCTGCATATAATGCAGTGCAGCACTGCCAAAAGCATTTTTCACATTATGAGCCCACAAACATGTCCTGTTTTCAGCAGCAGTTATTTTGGAGTTCATATCTAATCATGCGGGAAGTGAACCGTGCTTCTTCCTGCACAGCAAACACTACTGCCATCAAAACAGTTAGTTGGGGCTTTGTGTTATAGGTATATCTGGAACTGGCTCACGTTCAAACAAAGTAAGGCAGCTGTTCAGCACCATGGACAGCGACCAAACACACAGGCACACTGTACATGATGGCCAGGAATCGGGCATCTCTGTTAGAGCCTCTTGAGCAAGCGTTTCGGCTGTCCAGAGCTCATCACAAAGATTGAAAAGCTTCAAGTTGGCTTCGTGCAGCACTTGAAGGATGTTTCAGATCCTGTAATCTGTAGATGCTTATGGACTGAACGGCTAGAATGTGTTTCTCTCCACATCATCTCTTCTTCAGCACCTCAACCAATCAGGTATGCATGAATTCCTCTTATGTTTTATATAGTGGCAGTGTTGTCTTTATCTGAATGGGAATAGAAGAACCTTGTTTCCCCCCAACATTCTCTGAACAACCATAACCATGTCCCACAACATCCTGAAATACTAAATGTCCAGAAGAGCTGCAAAATGCAACCGTGACTGCTCACCTTGACAGTGAATAGACAGATGGAGAAGATGAGAAAAATGAAATTGTAACACAAAGAAAGCTGTCAGAAAGAGTGGGTCTTTTGGCCCTGTGGCTATTTTTACCTCATTTCAAATGATGTATTGTGTTTTACTGCATTTTGTGGTTGAAATGACATCCTGAAATATGAAATATCTGAATTATGTGTCTTGCTAAGGTTAATTTCGTGACTAAAATTGATATATTCAGAATGCAATTAATAATGAATAATATTTATTAATAATATTTATTATTTCATTTAAAAATGACAGCTTGATTGGAAATAACACAATCAAAAAATATATATTCTTTTCACAACTAATATTTTGTTCCCTCACAACACAACTAATTGTATCTTAAATATGCTCATCACTGACACTGTTGTATTTCTAGTAACCAAGAAAGAACACTATTTATTTATTTTTTTAAAGTATTATTTAAAAAAACAAACAAACAGTCAAATATGTTGGTCATGATGGAAATAACGCCACAACTGTGGGACAGTCATAATTTTTGAACATTTGATCGATCAATTTTACACAATTAATCTTTTTTTTTAAGATCATCATACTTTAAAAATAGAATTCCTTTTATGTATGTATACATATTTGTATTTGTTTTACCTTTATTCATTTAGCACTTTTATATAAGCAACATATACAACTGATGTATGTGTGCATTTTTTTAAATAAATGGAATGTATTTATTTATTTGACTTAATAAGAAATAACTTATTAGAATAATAATAAGTTAGAAGTTAAAATAATTAGAAATTATTTCATTATTGACAATCTGTGATTTTTATTTTCCACCTATTAGATTGCAAATTACTTTTAGTTTCTCATTTGAGCAATTGTAGAAAAATAGATGTTTTTGGAAACTTTCTACCATGCCTTCCTCATTTGCAATTGCTACTTTTTAACTGTTTTAGTTAGTTAGTTAGTCAGTCAGTTAATTAGTTAGTTAGTTTTCAACAGCTGTTATGTTCCACAAAGAAGAAGAAATTTTAAAATAAAACGGTGACTCCTCTCAAAATCTGAAATGTGCTTTTCTTTAGAAAATAAAATGTCTGCTCTACTGCTTCCAGCTCTTCTCCTCCATGACCCAGAAATCAGTATTAGTCCTGCCATTTTCATTTAGTCCCAGTAGTGGAGAGGATCAGAAAATGTGCTTCAGGATATTTGAGTATGTCCTATCTCAGATGTCCCGCTGATATAAATACATTTATGCTTTCACAGGAGCATGTTTGATGTTAAATGATAGGGGAGGCCATCACATGTGTTTTTCTTTTAAAAAGAATGTGTCATTTAAGTCACGGAGTATCTTCCATCAAACCTGTGTGTGGCAGACATTGTTTGATATGAAGTAGAGAGTGATGGAGTCAGTTGTGGAAGGCTGCTCTTCATCACTGTCACTTGTTTAGTGTGTTATTTTCCTCTTTCTCAACATGTGAAGAGAATGAAGAGCGGTCAGTTTGACAGATGCCGATATGACAGATGAGGTGGATGATGGGTTCCCGCCACATGCTTCGAACGCTTCGTAGAAGCTGTTATGCTTAGCGTAACTAAGCCGAACCTCATCTGCTTCCTAATTTGGCTTTCAGTTTTTTCTTTTTCTTTTCTTTTCTTAGTAAGATCTGCAGTAGATCTAGATTGACGAAGGTGGATATGATTATTTAGTTGGCACCTTCACTGTTTGTTTATGCATTTTGGCTTCGGTTTTGTTTACTCATGCTTAATATTTATTGGTTTGCATTTTGCAAGTTTTAGTTTGCACATTTCAGATCACAAATTGCTCACAGATTGTAGAAAAATAGATGTTCTTGGAAACTTTCTACCTTGTTTATGATTCCTACTAGAGATGTCAAATCGATTAATCGCAATTAATCGCATCCAAAATAAAAGTTTGTGTTTGAATGATGTGTGCGTATTGTGTATATTTATATGCATATAAAAATACACACACATGCATGTATATATTTAAGAAATATTTACATCTATATAATTATATATTCATATGTATATATGATTTATATTATATATAAATGTATATTACATATATTTCTTAAATCTATGAATGTATGTGTGTGTATTTATTTATACATATGAATATATACAGTACACACACACATCATGTAAACACAATCTTTTATTTTGGATGTGATTAATTGATTTGACATCCCTAATTTTGCAGGATATTTGAGTATGTACTTTATTCATCAGATATCAAATGTGTGATTTTATTTGTTTAATTGTTTATCTGCTTAGTTTTTTTCCCTTGTCCTATACACACATTTACATTTTTAAAATAAAAAAGATTTTAGTATAATAATACAAATTAATATTAAAAACTTTAATAAATTTTTTAAAACGTCATAATCACCATCATAAACCATTTAATTTTTTAATTGTTTAAAAACATTATTATGTAAAAATAATTAATATCAAATTTAACTAAAATGTGTCCCAGTTGAGGCATCATTTCCATCATTTTTTTCCAGAAGTTTTGTTTCTGGTTAACACAAATTATGATTGCAAATAGTATTTTTGCAAATAAATGTGAAAATGTTATTAAATTGTATTTAGGATACCTTAAATGCTAGCTATAAATTAGCCTTAGCAAGATAAACACATTGGGCTATTTTTTTCTTTCAAAAACATTAATAATGTTATTTCCATATCAGAATTCGATTAACACAATATATGATTTAAGACATTGTGTTAAAAAAAAATAATGCCAAAAATAACTCCTGGACATTTTGTTGAAGGAGAAATTAAAGTTGTAATAGTGTGAAAAGTGTGTTTTAATAGTTTATTTTCTAAAAGTCCACAGCATAAACAAGAATGGCATGTGCAGTGTGTCAGAGGAATCCAGAATACATCAGCCCTTGCTTATCAGCTTTAGTGGCCATGTTTATAAGATGTATTATGAGAGTTTATTCTGCTCCTTTATCTCCCTTGAGAAAAGGGCCATAATAATCCAATTCTGTGTTTTACTCATAGTCAGAAAATGTCCCCTTCCTCTTGTTTTGATTCAGATCGGATAAAACAGTGGCACACAGTTTCCAGTGTTGCCATGTGTGTAATTACATGGTAGATGGTGCTAATTAAACAACAGCAAGACTGCTGAACACACTGCTTTCGACAGTCTGACGCTCTGCTGGAAAGCTTAAAATAAAACAAACCAAACAGAGTGCTGATGTTGTAATCCACAGCGAACAATAGCTCATTTATATGTATGGCGGTATAATGCAGTCAAAAGTAACAATGTAGTGGAAGTAATAGCCAAGTTGCAGCAAAATTACTTTGTGACACTGCAGCATGGATGAACATGCTGGTTCGTCTGGCCGGAGGAGAACTGGCCCCCCGACTGAGCTTGTTTTCTCCCAAGGTTTTTTCTCCTTACTGTCACCGATGGAGTTTTGGTTCCTTGCCGCTGTCGCCTCTGGCTTGCTTAGTTGGGAACATCTAATTTCCAGTGATATCGTCGACTTGATTGCACAGATACTATTTAAACTGAACTGTGCTGGACGATGATATCACTGAATTCAATGATGAACTGCCTTTAACTGAAAATTATGTCCTTTTGCATTGACACACTATTTTCCTATTTTGATACTGTAAAGCTGCTTTGACACAGTCTGTAATAAAGGTGACTTGACATTATTTAAGGCTGGAGATAAACATGCTTACATGCTTACATGCTCTTTCTGCAGGTTACATTGATATGCCAGTAGGTGGCGACAAGTTAATCAATGAATCATTCACTCAACCGTTTCATTGACACACTATTTTCCTATTTTGATACTGTAAAGCTACTTTGACGCAATCTGTATTGTTAAAAACGCTATATAAATAAAGGTGACTTGACATTATTTAAGGCTGGAGATAAACATGCTTACATGCTTTTTCAATGTCTCTTTCTGCAGGTTCCATTGATATGCCAGTAGGTGGCGACAAGTTAATCAATGAATCATTCACTCAGCCGTTTCATTGAAAAACACAATTTTGTTCAGGAACAAAACAAGTTAATGTCTTTATAAATGACTCACTGAATTATTCACTTTACTGATTCGTTCGGGGGGAAGAAACATTTAATTTCAGAACAAAACAAGAGACTGTCTTTATGAGTGAGCCATAAGGATCCTTCAGTTGTGTGCATTGAATTATTAACTTGTTTTGTTCAAAAACACGGATTCATTCAGGATTTAATTAATATTAAAGTGTTAAAATCAAAAAATAATATTTGCATGCTTTTTTCATATATTCCACACATTGTTTTGGGACCCATTGACTGTAATAGGGAAAGCATTGTTCAAAATATTTTCAAAAGTATTTTGTGTTCTGCAGAAGAAAAAAAGTCATACAGATTTGGAGTGACATGATGGTGAGTAAAAGATGACTATTTATCTATTAATTTATTTATTGCTAAGGCTAATTTATAGCTTTTAGATACCCTAAATAAAACTGAATCTAATCTAATTGAATCTAATTACATATGTGTGTGTGTGTGTGTGTGTGTATGTACAGTACAAAAACATTTTATAAAACAATTAGAGAAAAAACTTGATTGCGGTGGGATTTTTTGTTAAATCTGATGATTTTTACACAATAAAAAACATAAATATTGAAACGATTTATGATGGTGATTAGAGTAAAATATTACTTTTTTCTGTCTTTTTAATGGCCAGATTAAAAGCATATTAAAATGATAATGTTCACAATGTTGCATAAACCTATTTTGCCAGCAAATAATGATTGCCCAGTCCTAGTTGCATTCTGTGTACAGCTATGATATCAGTCCCAAGCAGACTGTAAAATGGTATGTGTGTGTCTCCATTTGCTTCCCCTTTGTAATCTTTAAAGCCACTTAGTGATCTGTCATTTAATCTCCCCCAGCTGTTGGATCTTATCTGTCCATTATGTCTCCACTCAGACTCCAATTGTCCCTTGCCTCTAGTTGTGTCCATCTAACTATCGCAAAATTCGGTGTCAGGCAGTACAAGCTTCCCTGCCTCTAAATGCTATCAGTATATAGATATATTGTTTTACTATATGATCAAAATGTTACATATCATAGTCTCACAAATAAACTATATAATAATCTGTTTATTGCTACATACTAGATTAAATCTGCCTGGCACACTGCTTATTATTAAAATTTGACGTGTTAGCACATAACAGCATGAGCAAGTGGTCTGAGATGTGATATCACGACTGTGTAATGTTATAGCTATAGCTCTTCAAATCAGTTGTAAAAACATAAAAGATCATTTGGTTCTGTCGTGATCCCCTTGACCCATGGTTCACACCTGGCTAGAGAAGGGAAAACATTCTTACTAGACCCTGGGGGGAGACACATCCCTCAGCAGCAGAACAGAATTCTTTATTTCCTCATAATATAAGTGACTGCTGTGAAATTGATACTATTTTACCAATCACACTTAGACCTTTACAATGATACTAAACATGAAGTGCAAAAACACCAGATTGACAAAATACATCATGTGTGGTATATAGATATTCTTAGTGAACTTTCAGTGAAGCCTGGTGGGGGAGAGAGGAGAGGGCCATAAATGAGCAAGTAGAGAAGTTTGGGCAAGGTGGTGTCATTTGCTCTTTTTTGAGATCTTTTCTCTGAGTTTTGTTGTTTAGTTGCATGGCATCTGTTGTGTGAAATTTCCTGAACTTTGGTTTCATGGGGAGATCATTAGAGCTGTTTAAAGCCGACTACCTTGAGGTGTCCAAGCGTTTGCCTTAAAGGGATAGTTCACCCAAAAAGGAAAGTTTGCCATCGTTTACTCACCCTCATGAGAACCTGTCTGAGTTTCTTTATTCTGTAGAACATACAGAATGGAAGTGAATGGTGAGCATGACTCTCAAGTGACTTTTCCTCACACAAAGCTAAAGAAAACTTGGATCCGAGTATACAAATAGTATGAAGCTGCTTTTATTGTGCTTTTTATTGTGTTTTAGAGCATGACCGACAATGGTCTCTATCCATTGTCATTGTAAAAGAGCAGCTCAGACATTCTGCTGTGAAAATGTACTGTATTGTAATGAATATTCCAGAAGTCAGTTATAAAGTTGAAGTGAAAATAACACAAGAAGAATATTCTAACCAGTGTTTACTAAGGATTTACTTAAATTATTTTTTGTGAGGTTGCCAAAGCCGTCTTGTTGAAATTACATAAACTAGCTTTGATCTTTTCAGTTCATCTTTTCCTTTTGTGAGATCAGATTTGACAAGATGCAAGTTTACCTTTTGATGTTCTATTTACAAAAAAAAAAAAAAAAGATATGCCACTATATGCATGTACAGTCATAATTAATTGGCAAAATATACACTTTTCAAGCATACATTGTTTATTTGGCTTTAAATGTTATAAACATACTTCATAGCTAATGTGATTAACTATTTCTGTCCATACCCTACTTGTGTGCGTATTCATCTGTTTCAGTCACATTACTTTTTCATTCAGTCGCCATATTTATGACCATCAGCGAGGCAGAGTAATGACGGTGAACACAAAATGAGATACCAAGGAAAACTGTCCCAGATCTAAAATTAGCACAGACCCAAATCAAAATGATCAGACATGTTGTATTTAATCCACAATCATTTCCATTATTTTATTTTTTGCATTAAATATGGCGGATAAATATATGCAACAGTTCAATAAACAATATAATAGCTACTGAGTAGCTTGAGTTTTAGATAAATACCGCTTATTCAATAAACAATATAATAGCTATGTGTAGCTTGAGTTTTTGATAAATACCGCTTATTCAGTAAACAGCTACTGAGTAGCTTGAGTTTTAGATAAATACTGCTTATTCAATAAACAATATAATAGCTATGTGTAGCTTGAGTTTTAGATAAATACCGCTTATTACTTTCTCTTTTTTTACAAACAAAATCAAAGCAGTCACTAATATAGACCACCATTTGTTGTTCTGAATGAATCAGTGCTTTAGAATGAATCTTTTGAATGAATGATTCAATGACTCTGTTTTAATCAGTCTCTTTTTGCCACTTACAAGCATACTGGATAGATAGTTTGCTGCAAATGCTAAAATCTCTTCATCAGTATCCAATGAAACAAATTTACATTCAAAAAGATATAGCTGAGATATTCTTGAGAACCACATGCTTCACATCACCAAACAGAAAAACATAATTTTAGTTTACTTTATTTTCAACTAGAAGCTTCAAATCCCTTCCCAGAATACCCAAGGTTACACACTGGCATATTTATCATGTCTTTTCATTTCATTTCTCACCTCATGGTTCAAATGCTGAATGTATAGAGCAACCTGATTGACGTTTTCCTCGCCTAAGGGATTATACAAGTGTTTTAAAAGGCCACTCGGTGAGGGGCAGCAGTTGGAGAGAAAACAAACAGATCCCAACAAAGAGCAGCCTTATAACACAACTATAAAACACCCCAGCAGGTATATGAGGTAAAAAGCCCATCTCATTAAAAGCTGCCAGATCTCCTGCAATCCCAAAATTGTCCATTAAAATGATTAAAGGCAACAGGGAGCCTGCAGGCTGTGAGGGTCTGCCAGGGAGCAAAGAGCTGTGCTCAGATGTGTGGTGATCACCTTGGAGACATTGCTGTTATGGATCAGAATAGGAATGGTATTTGATGTCCACGCTGTCCTGTTGATTTCCTATTGCACAGGGGGTAATGTGTTGCAATTAGAAGTTTTATTTATTTATTTATTTTTATTGAAGTGATGCAGAAAGCTTTGCGTTCCTTGTTAGATGTTATTCGAGTTACTTTATAAATAAGTAATACATAGGCTACATTTGCTATTTATGGGGAAGTCGTGGCCTAATGGTTAGAGAGTCAGATTCGTAACCCAAAGGTTGTGGGTTTGAGTCTCATACCGGCAGGGATTGTAGGTGGGGGGAGGGAATGTACAGTGCTCTCTCCCACCTTCAATACCACGACTGAGGTGCCCTTGAGCAAGGCACTGAACCCCCAACTCCTCCCCCCCGGGCGCCGCAGCATAAATGGCTGCCCACTGCTCTGGGTGTGTGTTCACGGTTTGTGTTTTCTGTTCACTGCTGTGTGTGTGTGCACTTTGGATGGGTTAAATGCAGAGCACTAATTCCAAGTATCGCCGTACTTGGCCACATGTCACGTCACTTTCTTTCTTTTCTTTCTTATTGTATTTATTTATTTATTTTGCCAAATATAACTGACAAAATCTTCGTTCTGGGGTCTGTGTGTGTGTTTCCGCAGGCAGCTTATGCTTGGGGGGGAAAAAATAAGAAGAAAAAAAAGTCCACTAGATCACACGGTCAGTGGAGTAGGCGTGCGCTCAACTGTGCTCGTGACCGGGACCGAGAGGAGGTACCATCCTTATTTTGCAATGCGGAAGTAAGCCATTTTCTGTGAGTGTTCGAGAATTCCGATTCATTAGGTAAATAACTATAATGAAATTCAGTAAACTGTAAAATTGTTTGTGCTACAAACCACTGTGTTTATGCATATAATGAGAGAAATTAAAATAATATAATGAGAAATACCAGTTTGCAACTAAAAAATAACTGGAAGTTGATGACACCGGAAGCTTTGCACATTCTTACAAACGAGTCTTCACGTAAAAAAATATGTGAATTAGCTGGGCCTTAAACTTTTAAATTTATGCAAAATAGTGACTTTATATGTATATGTATATGTATATATATAAGGGTCGATTTTTATATATAAAATAAATGTCGAAAGTCAGACAAACAGCAGGAGGAGAGTGTTAGTGGATGGTGATAAAAAAAAGGCACAACTTAGCACATTGCTTTCTGTAAAAAATATATTTATATATATTCATTACTAAAATGTTAACATAACATAATTTTATAATGTTTTATAATAGTTTTATGAGTAACACAATATTGCTTTCAAATTATTCCTATTATTAATATTAGCCTACTTTCAAAAGTAACATTCCCCAACACTGCTTGTGAGACTATGACCAGCTTAAATAGCTTTTGATAAATTCATTATGAATGTACATATTCATCCTACGATTGTGTTATTCAAACACATGGCCAAGAGATAACATAATGTGTGTCCTCCGATGAACAGGAAGTCAAACAATGTGGTTCTTTTTTCTGTTGTCTACAGATGCCATCTGCAAACATAACAAGGTCAGAGGCATTTGTTGGTTCCCTGATCTACCGCAGGTAAACGCTGAAGTGCTATAGAGCTGGTTACCCACATCTGACTCATTCACCTTGAACAAGGCTTACATTGTTTCTACGGTGAAAACACATGAGTCTGCTATTGCCTCTGACCTTGGTAATGGAATCCAATGTCTCTCCACTTCTCTGTATCAAATAATGATGCAGATACAGACAATTAAGGAGAAATTACCCTGGAGGAGCATTTATGCTAACAGGTAATTATATGTTATTAATTATTAAGGCAAACATCACTATTATCGCTCATGCTTAGCTGAGTCATACATACAGTATCCAGGGACCACTGAATCAGTAAGAAACCACCCAAAATATCCTAGCAACCATTTAGAAAACCCTGGCAACCACTTTAGCATGAGTTTTGAGCAAGCATCATTCAGATTATTTAGAAATAGAAAACAATACATAGTTGTTGTTTTTTTATTATATCATATGTATATAGCTTAATAATCAGTTTCCAGGCTTCAGGGCTTCACGGAATGGGGCAAGTATTTCTTTTCATCCTCGACTTGGAGGGAGTTACATCTCATTTAATTAACATTCCAGTGGATATGCGCTCAGGACCCAGTCAGTGCCAACAAACAAATTAATTACATTGAAATGATCAACTGGACTGGGCCACCCTAAGCGTTAGATGCACTATGAAATTGCATTCTCAGTACCCTATAAATTCACAAATCAAGAGACTCGTGTACAGTCCTCTAGAATATTAATACAGGCTGAACAATGACAACGTTGTACAAATTATATCAGTTTGACTGAAGGATATAAGGGGATTAAATATTTGCGTAGTGATTAAAGTTGTGGTACTTTGTTATTCCTGGACTGTTTCTATGTTAAAAAATAGGACATTGCTCTCATTTATTTCCAAAGCAGGGTTCAATGTTTTAATAGGGTTAGAGGTTTGTTCATATATTAATAGTGATGTTAGTCTTTTCAAGCACCACTTGGGAATGGATCTTATTTGTGACCCTGGACCACAAATCCAGTCTTAAGTCGCTGGGGTATATTTTTAGCAATAGCCAAAAAAAAAAACACTGTGTGAGTCAAAATGATAATTTTTCTTTTATGCCAAAAATCATTAGAATAGTAAGTAAAGATCATGTTCCATGAAGATATTTTGTAAATTTTTTACCGTAAATATATCAAAACGTAATTTTTGATTAGTAATATGCATTGCTAAGAACTTCATTTGGACAACTTTAAAGGTGATTTTCTCAATATTTAGATTTTTTGCACCCTCAGATTCAAGATTTTCAAATAGTTGTATCTCGGCCAAATATTGTGCTATCATAACAAACCATACATCAATGGAAAGCTTCATTTATTCACCTTTCAGATGATGTATAAATCTCAGTTTCAAAAAAATGGACCCTTATGACTGGTTTTGTGGTCCAGGGTCACATTTCTGTTCATTAAAAAAATATGGAAACCCAATATTTCACCAGTTTTCGACTATTCTGATGTTTTGCTGGACATTGTAGTTGGCAGAGCAAGACAAAGGAGATCAGAGTGGTTAAGAGGAACTACTCTGCACTCCAGCTTTCAGCCAGTAATCCTGCATCAGGGGCCATTTACAATATTTCCGCCAAAAACAGGAAACTTTTTATGCATATTGCCTGTTCGTTTACACAACAACGGCGTTTTGGGTACTGAAAACGCATATTTTTGAAAAAGGGTTTCAAAGTGCAAGTTTTTGAAAATGCCACCGTTATCGTTTCCGTGCAAACACCCAAAATGGTAATCTTTGAAAACGGTGACGTCATGCGCAGTACTTGTCGATTTTAAAGGAAGGCGCAAACAAACAAACATATTCAACAATGGCGGAGTACATGGTACTGTTGTTGCTGCTCAAGAGCTTGCTAACGCTTCTTCAGCAAAGTGTGGATTTACTTCACCAATATCACAACCAACAGCGGAGATGCATCATATACAACATATAATCGTCACTTCCCTACAGATACTGTTTAGTAACAAGGTGACAGTGCCAACTACTGGCCTGGCATACGTAATACAGCGTTTTGGCCATTTTCGCGGATATGTGTAAATGCAAATAATTTTGAAAACTTTGTCGTGTATACGTGAAACTTTTTAAAAACGCAAGGGAAAAACTTTTCCATTTTTGACTACATCGTTGTTGCGTAAACGTAGCCTCGTGTGGAAAGGACTGAAAGGCATCACCAATTACAAGACACCATCCCCCAGCACTGTGCTAAATCAACAACTGGCTGACGATTTAAATGAGTTCTATTGCAGGTTTGAAAAACCCTGTCTCACACCTCACACCCATTCTGACCTTCTCTCCTTGGATCTATTAACTACTTCAGCAATCCCCCTCTCCCCCTCCTGCACTTCAGGTCTTTGAAAGGGATGTGTGTCAGGTCTTCTGGAAACAGAAGACAAGAAAAGCACCAGGCCCAGATGGCGTTACACCAGCCTGTCTGAAATTCTGTGCTGACCAGCTGGCCCCTAACTTCACACAGATCTTCAACAGATCACTGGAGCAGTGCAAAGTCCCTTCCTGCTTCAAATGCTCCACCATCATCCCAAAGAAACCCAAAATCACAGGAGTAAATGACTACAGATGTGTGGCTTTAACATCTGTGGTCATGAAGGCATTTGAAAGACTGGTGCTGGGCCACCTGCCGTTTGCTTACCACGCAAGCAGGTCTGTGGATGATGCAGTCAACATGGGACTGCACTACATCCTGCAACATCTGGACAGACCAGGGACTTATGTGAGGACACTGTTCGTGGGCTTCAGCTCGGCCTTCAACACTATCATCCCAAATCTCAGCATACTTCTTAGTCGCAAAACTCTGGACTTTTGGTAGTACCTAGGATAGCAAAGTCCACTAAAGGAGGTAGAGCTTTTTCGCATTTGGCTCCCAAACTCTGGAATAGCCTTCCTGATAACGTTCGGGGTTCAGACACACTCTCTCTGTTTAAATCTAGATTAAAGACACATCTCTTTGGCCAAGCATTCAAATAATGCATCTCATAATCTTGTACTGCAGTTATATCTAATCAAATGCACATTATTATTCTTTAGTTTGGGTTAAACAAATCAATTTTGTTTGGTTGGAACAGCAGCTACGCTAATTATGTGTTACGTCTTGAGACATATTGTGTATGTGTCTTGCTTTGCTGTTTCTCTCTCTCTCTCTGTCTCTCTCTCTTTCTTTCTCTTTTGTCACATCCTTTCTTTTACAGGATTGGATCCTACTAAAGTGATCCTACCAGATCTGATTGGTGCTAATGGGACCAAGGAGCAGCAATAAAAGGATCTGTTGTGCCTGAGGAGGGAGCTCTGATCAACTTGTGATTTCCTGTTGTTCCATTGCACATGTACTATTGTGTGTTTGCTACAGTGTGTTGTTGCTGTTAGCTTGCCTGTTGATCTGCCTGTTGTGTGCAGTGTGCATTTTGGTTTTGAGTTGATAAGTTGTTGTCAATCTCATTTCCATTTTGTATATTTTGTAAAGTATTGTATATACTCTTTTCCACACTTGGAAGCTGTAGGGGGCGAGTGCCATTTTCTTATGTAAATATTGTTTTCTCCTGTTTTTCATTAGATAGGGAGTTAGGGTAACGTGTTGTATTTTTATTTAGTTTTTCTTTTTTTAGGGAATTTAGTCTTCTGTTAGGAGCTAGCTTGGTGTTTTGTTTGTTGTTTGGCCTTTGCTCACCCCTGAAGTTGTGCTTTCACTCGTGGTTCTGTAAATAAATGTATAAAGGATCTTTAATTGTTAACGTCAGTTTATGTTGCGGCCTTACCCTAGACAGGGTCGTAACATATGTCTTTATTTGTTTCTCTGTTTTTGCCACGGGATTGACATCCGGTGGTTACTAGGATTTACACAAGCTTCAGTCTGGATCCAGAACACCTGAGAAGAGATGATGCCAACCCCTCAGAGGACCTCAGATGATGCCAACCCTGAAACAACATACAGAACTACCCCTTTTTGCTATAAATTTGATTGCATCATATAATAATTGCTGTTAATAGTGTGCATCGTCTGTTTGATTACGTCTTTAATTGATTTTTATGTACATTAACTGACAGTCACCACTGATAAGCTACTACTAAATAATGTAGAAACTTAATTTGCTGTAAAGTTGCTTTGCAATGATTTGTATTGTGAAAAGCACTGTACAAATAAACTTGAATTGAATTGAATTATTCACATGTCCTTGCATTTGTACATATACCTGTACACACAAATATTTATCTATTTTTGTATATTGTGTCTTTTTAAAAATATTTGCTGTATATTATTATTTCCTATTTACTTATTCTATTTTTATTATCTGTGTCTTGTCACTATTATCCATCTGTGCTGTAGAAGCTTCTGTCACCAAAACAAATTCCTCGTATGTGTAAACATACCTGGCAATAAAGCTCTTTCTGATTCTGAGAGACTGTTGTGAGCCAGTCCTTTTTATTGCCAGCGAAACAAACAACGTAAACCAGTGTAATTTGACTCCCAAAGAATGACTCTTTTGCACCAGTTCTTTTTAGTGAATCATGAAAATGCTGCTTAATATATATAGCCTGATTCCCAAATGAATGAGTCTCTTGAATGAATGAATGAATGAATGTGCCAGTTCTTTTTAGCAAAGCAAAAAAACATGCAGCACAACAAGTGTAGACTGACTTCCAAACAAATCACTTTAATTTGCCAGTTCTTTTTAGTGAATCAAAAACAAGCAGTGCAACAAGTGTAGTCTGACTCCCAAATGAGTAACTCTTTTGAATCAGTTCTGTTTTTGTGAATCAAAAACATACAGCACAACCAATGTAGTTTGATTCCCGAATGAATGACTCTTTTTAGTTGGTTCTTTTTAGTGATTCAAACATGTAGATTTGAATCTGATTAGATGTTCGTTTGACAACATGTAGTTAAAGATACACATTGCACATTTTGGCAGTAGTATTTTATAAATATTAATTAATTTTGCAATGAAATTGCATTTACTCTTTCAACTTACTCCTTAAAAACATACGTTAAGGTTAGCAACGAGAATTGTTAAGACGAATCAAAAACCTAAACTGGAAAACTGGAAAATCATTATATTTTTTAATATTCCCATCCCTACTAAGTTACTCTAAGTGATTCAGTTTCATGACATCACAACGGATTTCATCTCATCTCAAACCTGTGCTGTGGGGGTGATCGCTTTATTCACAGATGATTGAACTGCTGAGTACAGCAGACTGCAGTTTCTTCTGACAGCAACACTGTGACACTGATAAAGTTCTTTTCAAATAATTGAATAGCCTAGAGCGTTCTCCTGTTTCTCAGCAAATATGATTTGGATAAAGACACACCATTAAAATAAGGAATTTGATGTATTATATAGATAACTCACTCAGATCTCAGGGCTCATATCTTGATATATACCATTCCTGTGGTTGCCAGCACAGATTATCCAGCAGAGATTTGTCAGAGGTGGCAAGGGGTGTATTCATTTTTCTTGGCTTTAAACACTGTTTGCTGATGTTGAATCTCTTTGAACTGATAAATTGGCCTCAGAACCCATTTTTATGGTGACAAGATGGATTGAGAACAAATGTCATTCACTTCTTCTTTCTCAATTACAGATCTTTAAGGAGGTTAGATTGAGGATCTCAGCTTTATGGCCTACCTTTATTTAACATATATTGGTGTATATGTTATTCAATAGTCAAGTCAACTAGACATTTCCGTAATTCACTCTAAAACCAGTGAGCATCAGGCCCTCACTATAAATGTCATTGGAAATAAGGGATGAGCACAAGTTTGAACTTTTAACAGCTACGATGAAGCCTCACGATCAACAAGCAAAGGATATAGATGTTAAACAGCAATGTTGTTCATAAATACAAGCTGCATTTTGACGCACAGCCTCGTAATCCTATCACAGGTAATTGAATCATCAGTACCCCAGAGTTTAGTGGATCTGCCGTATATAGCCTTGGGAAGCTGATTCATTTTAGTTGATGTAAATTAACCACATACAAAAGTGATTCACTGATTCTTTTGGCTCCTTGAACAAACCTGCTCAAACATAATCAAAAACAATGGCAAACAGCAGTATTTAATTCAATTATGTAAATTAGTTGCGGAAGCTACTTTTGTTGAAGAAACTCATTTGTTACACATTAATTTATTCATATTGTTAAAGTAGATACAGTCAAACTATTCTTTATGAGAAGGCTAGCTACACTACAAGCTATTTTTTTACATTAGCTATGAAAAATATCTCAGCTTAGCTTAGCTTAGCTTAGCTTATCTTTATTTGCCTTATTTGGCACAAAAACATTGAGGAACTAATTGTGGGTGACAGAAAATAAACTTACAATATATACAATGAAATCACAGTTTAGTCGAAAACATGATGAGGATGAGTAGCAAGATTTTAAACATTTTGCTACAAAAAAAGACAAGCTTTTGTGCAAGAAAATTTATATTTTATTTGCCCATGCAGTGAAACTTTTTTTAATGAACTAATTTAATAAATTGGACTGCGTTTGATTCTTTTCTCTGTACAGCTTGGATACAATAAAAAGAAAAAGTAGCTTGTTATCCAAAAAGCTACTGCAAAGTCACTTGTACGTTATTAGCATTGCTACTTTTAGTTAGTTACTCTCCAAAACTGAGCACCAGCAGTGCAAGCAACATGCAGATAAACTAAAATTCATGATTTTCTACCTACGTGGCTGTACCAGTCATTACCAGAACTAAACTGCCAGAAAACTCTTGACTCTGATTTCAAAAGAGCCCAAGAGAGTGATGAATGGAAACAGGACAAAAATACAATATCTCTTCCCACAGTCACTCGCTGCCCTGCGTTTTACTAATCCAAGCAGAAATGGGCACAAATGCTCTTAAATTGACATTCCACGTGTGCCAGTAAGCCCTCCAGAAAGGCACAGGATTTCTTAGGCCTCTTCAAAGCACTCAGTGCTGCCTATTGGTGGATGTCCCGCAGTGGCAGATGTTGAAAAGCAAGATGATAGAAGTTGCACCTGTGGGTTTCTTCCCACGTGGGTTGTGAACCTCTGGGATATTATTTTTTGACTGTCACTTTTATTACCTGTCAGCTTAATTTTTTTATCCAATTTCACTGGCCCAATTTTCCACCTCTGTAGAAGTAAATATCAGTACACATATAGAGAGAAAAGCCTGGAAGGTCCAAATAATTGATAAAGGGGTCCTGTTCATTATTTCAGTCAGATATGAAATTTTAAAACTGGACTCTTAAAAGGTTACGGGTAACGATGGGCTGATGGCCACTGTTAAACTTGCCATTTAGCGCACCAAATAGGAGAAATTAATAGGGATTGTATTGCATCTGGGAATTTCGACGCTCTACTCTTTCAGGTCCTGTCGTTCCAGCAATACTAGACCTCTTTGATACCCTAGGGAAGGCTATTGAAAAATATAGAAATAAGAGAACATCTGATATATAAGATTAAGGGCTCAAAGTAATCCCTTCTCTCTCTCTCTCTCTCTCTCTCTCTCTCTCTCTCTCTCTCTCTCTCTCTCTCTCTTTCTCTCTCTCTCCTTTTCCCCAGCATGAAAACTCTCACTTTTGAGGTATCAGGTTTTTATCTGAGGTCTGCTCATATATGCAGTCGCCGATGACATCATGACACCGGTCCTTAGATGAGACTGAGATCTTCTTTGTCCTCATAAAATTTTCAGAGCCTTATCTGGGCTTCCAACTAGAAAATTATGACCAAGACGTGATGGTCACGAGTCACGACTAGAAAACTGAGCACGTCTGTGGGGAAAAAAAGTGTTACCAGATGAATTACGCATCCAGAGGTCATGCATTCGGAGAGCTTCTGGATAAAAATGGTTGGAAAAGAAAAGCAAAGACAACCCTGAGAGCGATGTAGAGTACCTATTTTCATGCATAATTGATGCCTTATCAGTGTCTCTGTCCCCAATGTACCACCCTTTCTGATAAGCCTGACATCTTAGATGTGCCCATAGTAACACGCCAGCTGCTCGGCCAGGCCTGAGATGGATCAAATGTTTGACATTGCACTCCGATTACCACACCGGTACTGTCGGTGTATGTGTGTGAAACACTGTTGAAGCCAATGCTTGACTTGATTTAGCTGTGAACTGCATTTGTCTGGACAACTTCAGATGCAATGAAGCAGAATTAGATGAGGTCTGCTGACTTGATTCACTTTGATAGGCAAACCCAGCTTTTGCTGCTTCCACACGCACAAAAGACAGTCATTTCACAGTTGTGTCACGAAACATCGGCTGTAGAAAAATGAAGCAGTAATGAGGAATGTTCAGACGTAAAGTTGATAAGCCTGTGCCTTTGTCCGCTTTGAATTAGGAGAAGGAAATAACAGCATGCCAGGTATCTACAGTTTCAGGTATCTATTTAATTGCCATGTGTGATCATTTGAAGTCTCTTTGTTGGCCGTGCCGGACTTACTATCAGAAATAACACAAACTTTAATTGCCCTCGCTGTGTCAGTTAAAATTGTCAGAATGTCAGAAACTTAAATCAAGAATTTAGGACATAAAAATTGAGCATTTTATAAACATTTTATTGAGCATTATTACTGCTAATTATGAATAAAAAATATATAAATAAGTATATTATATTATATTATATATTATTGCGGAAACTTTTCCATGCGACTCTTTCTAAATCGTATCTGGACATTAATTCAATAAAATCTAAAAATTTTGCGGAGGGGTTTTATTTTTCTAAATGATCAGGTGATTTTGGCCTGAAAATTATTATTTTTCGTTTTTTTACAGATGTTCCCTTTAACACTACAGTGAAACTGATTAGCACAGCCTAATGGATCCCTTGAGTTTCTCTCCTTGAAGTATTATAATAGTTTTCGCAAAAGGCTGCTGACTTTGGCTTTTAAATGTTTGTTTTTAATGGATTAAACTCCATTACCTTGCTTGCCATTATGTAATCAAAGGCAAATATGTCAAAAGCTGTTAACTCAGGCTTAAAACATTGGCCAAATGCTGGCTACACGGTCTGACTGGAAAAAGAAAGAAAACAATTACAACGGAAATTTGAGGTTGGTAAAAAGGTCAGACAGAGTGACAGCTACACTCTCGTTCACAGTCTGTGCACCCCAGGGGGTGGACAAAAAAAGTAAAAAAAAGTCTAGATACAGCGGGAAATTTAACTTTTTATCTGAACAAGCAAAAAATATCAGATAAAAGCACTACACTGCAATCACTACTTTTTTTTTATTTTATTTTTATTGTTTTTCTATTGAAAGCCAATGAACTAGCCATAAGTGAGGTTTTTTTTTTCACTGAAATTCAAGCAAGTTCCTCTCAAGAAACAGCTTTTGAAGTCCAGTGATGTAGATTCCAGAGATGCCCCCGCTTTGATTTCTAGAGACACAGTGTGAGCGTGGAAGAGGTTTGTTCTCTGAGAACACAGTGTGGGTGTCCTATATGCATTGATGATTTTCATGTAACATTAAAGTCATCCTTTACTGTGAGTATATTGTGTTAATAAGCATATATACAGAGTTCTGGCATGAAACTCTAGATGGCGCAGTTCGATAGGTCTAGCTCAATCTGACCTGGTGACATCATTGTCACATGTCAGCTGATTGGTTCTCTCCTGTATCGGTAGCCAATGAGCTTACTGCTCAATATTCAAATTCCCGGCTTTTGTTTGCTGTAGCAGTTTGCAGTGCACTTCAGAGCAGCCTAAATCAACATCTAAGATAAGTGAATGCTCTTCTAATCCATATCGCTGTGTATATTTGCGTGGTCTGCCTAATTGAATACAAAATGAGCAACCGTAAACAAGTTTAAACTAAGTGTCATGTTAGCAGTTTTCATAGTATGTAGCAGCGAAATATTAAGCGTATTAGCAACAGCATTTAGCATCTGTGTTTATACAGCTGGAGCAAAAGGCAGTTTAGAGCTTGTAATCGCTCTGAGGACACGTTAATAGTAACGAACATGAAAACAGGTTAAATGAAATAAGCATTATTGTGTAAGCATTTCAACTGGGGTTCTCCATATACATCGGCATAATCTCAATGTTCACGTTCTTTTCTTCTAAGGTCAATGTTTTCATCGTAGTGAGTGTGTGGTTGATTTCAGTTGCACGCAGCATCAGAAGCACGCGCTTATCACAGTCATATGAACGATAGTGTTGCGGGAGAAGGGAATTAATAGTCATCGCTATGGTTGTTGCAGTTCCGAGTGAAATGCATTAGTGCTCGTGTGATGCACTAATGCATCACTAAGTGCTCGTGTGATGTGTGCTATCGTTGTGCTGTGTAGTTCAGAAAACGGAGGAAGAAGAGAGTAAAATGACATGCATCGGCTAACTTTGTCCATCTCATCATTGCACGAACACAAATTAACGAGCTGTTATGCTGCCGCTGGGACTGATGAAGTGTAGAAAGTAACAGCAGATATTAAATGACTAAATTATGATATTTGCTCAGGTGGATGCTGGGGTCTTATCTGTCGGATTGCATAGTATATCCATTTTGTTAATTAACATTACACATTGTGCGCCTCTAATTAGAGTTAAGCCAGTCGGTGTGGTAGCCCAGGCACACATAGTCGTAGGCCACTATTGTTAAGCTGGTCAGCGTGGTAACCCAGGCACACATAGATAGTAATAATGTGGTTCACATAGCTCTTCGGAGCAGCAGCAGTACAAATGTCTTGGCGATAGATCTGCTTTGTGGGGGGTGTCTTGTCTTTCCTTGTCTGTTCATCTTCATGTGTATGAATACATGCATGTCCACTGATGCAGCAGTTTATCCTTATATTCAGCGGCATGCATATATTGGCTTGTATTGTTTGTGTAACGTGTCTCCTGCTTTGTGGGGGGGGGTCATATGTGTTATATGTGCAGCAGCAGTATTTCTTACATGCTTACAGCAGCATGTTGTGGATGTATTGGCAGTAACAAGTCTCGGTACTTGCTCTGCCGCAGCAGCAGCAGCGTAGCAGATCTATTCCACCGTTGTCATGACAGAAATACCTTTCAGTAACCATCATTCCTTCCATGTTGGCCATATCATCTTATGTAGAATTACTGTATCTAAAAGAAATTGATAACGTTTAAAAGCCTATAAATGGTGAACTGTTATCGTAATATTCTAACTAAGGTTTTGTGAAAACCTAGGCTGGAATAATAGTCTTTTTTGCATACCTATTGTTGCGCACAAGATAATGATCAGCAGAAGCACTTTTGTGTTATCTACCAGTGATTTAATTACATAAGTATATATCTTCCGCTTGCTCATATATTAAGTGGTATCATGGTGAAAAAAATGTCCTGTGGAGTTGCCACATAGTGTGCTTATTATTACATCCTTTATTGTACACATTTTTATTGATCTCTGTATGTTGAGAGCATTTAACAGACTAGATGAAGAGAATGGTGCACTTTTGTATAGCATTGTGTTCTTCACCTGTGTCAGGTATCTCATCTCATTGACAAGCACAATAGAACTGCGTGTACAATCTCAAGTGCTAGGAAGATCTTGTGAGGTACAGGATGACACACACTCACTGTAGTGTTTGTTTATTAATTACAACAGAAACATTATTGTATGCCAGTTTGAAAGATGTGATCCATACAACAACCTGAGGTCAGGAAAGATGCCAATGTCTATTGACATGACTATACTGACAGGCAGCGATGCTCCAATGATGACTGCACAAGTCAACATCTACTTATGTGTGGGGTACACTGAAAAATAAGTCTTGTTGACCTTCACTTGTGCTACAGTAATTGATTTGAAATTCTAAGATGAAACACAATGTTAAAGTTTTGAAACACTAAGACATGGTTTTCAGGCAGTGAAATTGCATCCGAATTTGTGTCAAGTTTTAGACATGTTCACGCACGAGTTCCAAATCAAATATAGCAGCACAAGAAAACAATTGAATGTTCATAAAGATTTTTAATGTTTTTTTGAAACAGAAAGAACTTTTCACTTCTTTTCGGATAGTTAAAAAGCATGTAATTGTGTGTTAAGTTTCAGACAATTTGCCAAAAATGATTTACCCTAATGGGACAACTTATAAATTACGCATCCCTAAAAAACAAAAGGTCAAAGGTCAGATGAAGAAAACTAATTTTGGAAAATTATTTTACCTCCTAAATATATGTAAAATATTAAATCAATTATTTTTTTAAGCTGTAAATTCACAATTAGTCCTACAGAGGGTTAAATTAACATCATAGGAAAGTTCATGGGAACGGGAGTCTTGGGAAAGCAGTGTGGAAGTCTTGCTGAGAGTCTTAATTACAGATCGGTGTACTCGGGTATGAGGCATCAACAGCTCAAAGAGAGTAAACAGCAAGCTAATACAGGCAAGGATTAAAAAGATCTGTTTCTTTATGGGAAAATGTCAGATATTTGCTATTTTAGACCATCAGCAGCAGTTTTGTTTCTGCTGGAAGGCGTATCGTATTGCTGGAGGCTAGTCCTGTTCGCTCCTGCTGAAACATACAAACAGAATTGGAGTAATATGAATCCACGTTGTACCTAGTGCAAATGTTTCTAACGGAAGATCAATAAAGATTAACAATGTAGAGAGGTTGAAACAGCAAGCGTCCTCTCGGGGATAAACGCAGCCACATTCTCTTTGCCGAAGGACATGAGTTTAACAAGCTGGCTCCGTGGTTCCACTGGGTTGTCGATACTCGGGGTATTGAGGCCACCTAGCCTGACCTCTTACGAGTTTTCCTTACATCATCTTGCTCTCGCTGGGTTCATTGTACATTCCGGCAATGAAACCAGACACAGCGACAGCTCGAGATTTCTGAGAGCTCCTCGAAAAATAACTACCGAGGAACCTCTCCAACCATCTCAGCTAATAGGGCTGGAGGAGAACAGAGGGCTCTGTTGTCTGATGAGGTCATACCGGAGTGAAGCCGACATGCACTTGTGACATATCAAGAGACATCAAGATCAAAAGCAGATATCCGGGATGAGAGGTCTGCTCTGAAGCCACCAGTCTTCAATCTTCAGAGTTGTTTCAGGCAAGCTGCTGGTTTGGCGGAGTGACTATAGCATATAGATGCTGTGGGTGTATACTTACAAGGGTCCTCAAGAATAGTCATTTTCCATTCTTTTTGTTTCTGTAGGTGAGAGGGTATTGCCTTACGGCCTTGCAGGCGTGCTGTGTATGGACAAGTAAGTCCAAGCTTAACTGGTCTTACAGATGAGAAATGAAAAGTAAACATATTTCGGGAGTGGGAGTTTATCATTGTCCATCGACCATGTTTTCCTGCTACATTATGGGGCTGAGCTTTGAGTTTCCTCACTTTATCTATATTTCATCAGATCCCCCTCCTGCTCTTCTGGGCCATAAAGTGAAGTTTATATATTACCCATGATGCACCTCACTAGAATTCTGTTATTAGATTTATGCTGTTTGAAGTGGCCTCTGGGTATGTAAATTAATAGAGTGAAGGGAGGTTTGCATCTTATATCATACTTTTTCTTTAAGACCTCCTTGACATTCAAAGATCGCACTCGCATTCCTGTAATGCCATCCTGTTCCTCCATGAAACATATTGGAGATAAACACATAATCCATAATTATCTAAATCATGTTTCATTAAAATCTAGGTACTAATGTGGAAGCTAGAAAAATAGCTTTGTTTTTGAATACTGAATCAAAATGGAAGATCGTGTCAGATTGTATTTTCATTTGTGAGTAATTTCAGTTCAATAGTATAAATAAAGTACTCTGTGGCACAATCTAAGCATTGTTCTGTTTGTCTGAGTACCAGCAACAAAGCGACGATCATCCAATAACATTTTCTTAGATTTTATCTTGAATGTGTCTGCTTTGATTTTTTATTTTTTTCACTTGTTTCATTTGTTTATACATTTATTCAAGATACAATCCCTGAACAAGAAATGAACATTCTGTCAATGTTTACTCCCCCTCTTGTTTTTTTTATAATGTCTCTGATGTTCTTCTGTGGAAAATAAAAGATACTTT
>NW_015505229.1:1709269-1710066 GCF_001515645.1 Sinocyclocheilus grahami
AGAAGCACTTTTGTGTTATCTACCAGTGATTTAATTACATAAGTATATATCTTCCGCTTGCTCATATATTAAGTGGTATCATGGTGAAAAAAATGTCCTGTGGAGTTGCCACATAGTGTGCTTATTATTACATCCTTTATTGTACACATTTTTATTGATCTCTGTATGTTGAGAGCATTTAACAGACTAGATGAAAAGAATGGTGCACTTTTGTATAGCATTGTGTTCTTCACCTGTGTCAGGTATCTCATCTCATTGACAAGCACAATAGAACTGCGTGTACAATCTCAAGTGCTAGGAAGATCTTGTGAGGTACAGGATGACACACACTCACTGTAGTGTTTGTTTATTAATTACAACAGAAAGGAAGGAATGGAAAATATGAGGAAAGTTTGAAGAAAGAAAGATTGGGTAATAAGGAAGAATGGAAGAGGAAACAAATGAAGGAAGGAGGAAATTAAGGAATAAACCAGAAAGAGGGGAAGGACTCAAGGAGGAAGGAAGAAAAACTTCAAGGAGAAAATAATAAAGAAGGAAGGAGCTCAAGAAGGAAGGAAGGAAGATTGGAAAGGAAAGAAGGAAGGAAGAAATAAAGTAAGTAATGATCCAGGAAAGAATAAGGAAAGAAAGTACACAAGATGGAGAAAAGGAAGAACACAGGAGGAAAATTAAAAAGGAAGGTAGGATGAACACAAAAAAGAACAAAAGAAAAATAACAGGAGGAACGAACAAAAACAGAAGGAGGGAAGGAAAAACACAGGAAGGAAGGAGGAGGGAAAAAGAAAAACAAAGGAAAG
>NW_015505229.1:1712712-1731734 GCF_001515645.1 Sinocyclocheilus grahami
TGTATGTATGTATGTATGTATATTAGTAGAAGAAGAAAAGTTACACAGATTTAAAATGACATGAGGGAAAGTAAATGATGATAGTTTTCATTTTTGAGTTAATTATCCCTTTGAGGATCTTTAGATATTTTTTACTAAAAAATCTAATAAAAAAAGTACCAATATCCAACTCAAAAAGTCCTTTTTAACTGTAAAATGTAAGCAAACATACACTACTTCAATGTGGCACTACATTAGTTTGCATTAAGTGTCCCATCTTCTTGGAAATCCATAGTGCAAGTTTGACTGCACCATCACTAACAGTGAAAAGTGCTTTGTTTTCCCATTGATACCATATGCCATGGCCCCTCGGGGGACCTGCTGAAAAGGTACTGCTTTAAAGGTACTGAGAAATGGCAGCCTCCCCAAGCGTATGCCGGGGGGCCATAACCAGATGCATTATGGTGCCACTGTATTATTTTTCTGATATAAAAGCAAGGAGGGCCCATATTGATCATGGCACTCAGACGAGCCCGCTGTCTCCCCCTGGGGAACTCTAGCGTCTCTCTTTCTCATCGCTTCTGATAAGGGGAAGATGCTCTCACTTGTGAAACACAAGAAAGCCTAGCAACACAACAGCACTGAGTAAGTGGTCACAGTTATACACCCTATTTAGGTGTTCGATGCAATCCTGCTGTGAAGTAACAATAAATGGAGAAGACCATGGGCCATCTGGAGATGAAATCGGAGACTGCGTTATTGGTGAGACCACTGTTTGATCAATACCCTGTGATAATGTCATTGCATTCCTCATTAGAGAAACTAAGTAACCACTTGAATGAGTCAAACATTATTATTAGGTTCTGTGTTACATCTTTAATTAATATTCACTTGTTGTATTGGAAGCCAATCAATACAGCAGTAGGTCATGGCACTTGTAAGCTTGAAATGTACACCAAACAAAACCTGATTTCATAGATTCCAGTTATTGACCTAATCCATTTGAAACCTTTTTTGCAATACAGAAATGTGTCACCCATTAATAAGTGCAAGTGGTTTTGATATGCTTGTAGTTTACTGTTGACAATCTACCCATGTTTCATTCTCAGCCAATCGAGAAAGCCTATAGATTTCATGGGGTTAAGCGTGCTGTTTATAACACAAGAGATTAATACTAGATTTAGCAGCACAAGGGCCTAAATCAATCCAAAATTGCAATGTAACTCAAGCACCACAGTAGCCTCTATTCAATTAAAGTCCATTCTCCATGCTAGATTAATGCCAAGAAATGGCAATGAGCTAAAATCACACGGAAAAGAAAATGCGTCAATACTATCATCCTTTCGCAGACATGGAGCTTTGGTTTTTCATTATAGCTTGACTGAATCAGGGCCGCCGTTCTATCCCATAACACTTTTTATGTTCCCAAATGAGATCACAGACTACATGCCCAAGAGAAATATCCAGCAACTCTGACACGTTTCTAGCAGCCCCGCCTCATAGTGGTGGCAGATGTGTGAACCTCATGATGTGCCTGATCTCCGGCAGCACCTGGTACTCCCATGGATAAATGTGGTGCATTAAAAGGTACATTAAAGGAGTGGAGAAAATAGCTCACTTTCTGAAATGTTAATGGGACTATGCGTTTTTAATAAATCATAAAGCAGCCGTGGTTTCGGCAAAAAAACGAGCGCTAGGAATTGCCCTGGCCACCTTGATATAGAATTTAATTCTTGAAAAATAGCCCTTTTACTAACTAAAAAAGCTGTCAGTGTACTGTTAATTGAATGCTTTGATGCTGGCATTTCATAAATGAGGAGGGATGGAAAGGAGGAAAAACATTTACAGACTTTTATTTCAACTACGCTGTGAGAAATGTGTGTCACGAACGGTGGGTTTTATCAGGAAAACCTCCAAGTTTTTCGATACTCTAAGAATGTGTATGAAAGGAAGTGTTCAGAAATAGTCTTTTACTTACTGTCATGTCGTTGTCGTAGTCATGTCGTAGAACACCTCAGAATGTTTTTTTTCCATGCAATTACAGTGAGGGCTGATAGTATAGTTAATGATAGTTCATGAAAGAAGTAGCAATATCAGATCCATGAATTAATAATTCTTTTGACTCAAATCTCTGAATGATTCATTTACTAATGGAACTGATCCGGTTCTCACTGGAGGGCAAGATTATTTGGTCGGTTAGTACCAGCAACAAAGCGACGATCATCCAATAACATTTTCTTAGATTTTATCTTGAATGTGTCTGCTTTGATTTTTTTTTTTTTCACTTGTTTCATTTGTTTATACATTTATTCAAGATACAATCCCTGAACAAGAAATGAACATTCTGTCAATGTTTACTCCCCCTCTTGTTTTTGTTATAATGTCTCTGATGTTCTTCTGTGGAAAATAAAAGATACTTTCAAAAGTTTCTCCATACAATGAAAGTATGTTGGGTCCAGTGTTGTTTTGGACCCCACTGACTTTAATTGTATGGGCAAAAGACAGTTTTGTTATATATACAGTATATAACACCTCAGAATGTTTTTTTTCCATGCAATTACAGTGAGGGCTGATAGTATAGTTAATGATAGTTCATGAAAGAAGTAGCAATATCAGATCCATGAATTAATAATTCTTTTGACTCAAATCTCTGAATGATTCATTTACTAATGGAACTGATCCGGTTCTCACTGGAGGGCAAGATTATTTGGTCGGTTCACCTAAAGTTTTTGTATCACTTCAGGAGATCACTTTTTTGAAATTTGAACATTTCAGTTCCTAATTCATGTCCTTTTGCGTTCCTTTGAAGAACCAAACTCATATTGGTGACAAGATACAATGACAAGAGAGGATGACAGATTATTTGGTCGGTTCACCTAAAGTTTTTGTATCACTTCAGGAGATCACTTTTTTGAAATGGTGAACTGTCCCTCTAAGAAACTAATAGGGTTTGGCTTTTTCACCTGTTGACTGGATATCAACAAGAAGTGATGCAAATTACCCTCCTAGAGATTCCCACACAGATATTATAAACAAAAACTATAATGTGCTATGGTAATAGACATAATAATGCAGCAATCATTGGGGGAATATTGCGTTAAATTAAACCATCATTGATGCTTTGCACACACATCCCCTGTCGCTTGCGTGCCGCACCTCCGTCTCCATTGTGCAGTGTGCACCCGGGAGGAAGCCGCTTTTCACCCTCCTTTCCAACCTTCAAAGGCTTGTCAACTCACCCTGTCTGCATAATTCATTACCAGTCTGACTTGCATGGTGTTTGTAATGTCTGATCTGTAAATTGCACCGACGCAGGTCTGGTCTGATTCACAGTTGCCTGCCATTGCACTGGGAGTTTCATGGTGAGAGGAATTATCCGAAGTCTTTTTGGGAATCAAAAGGAGTGGCAGTGAATGAAAAGTAAATTGAAAAACTAGCAAGCGAAACAACAACAACAAACCGAAGATAAATGGCATGCAATATTAACTTTTCTGATTAGCAACACTCTATAAAGGCCTTTAATATATTAAAGGTGAATTTATTTACCACTAGTGCCACCAAACAGAATTGCAATGTGTTTGTTTGAGCGCCTGACTTTGTGTTTACTTTGTGTTGACTACTACAAGCGAAACTTCGCAAATATGCTCCGTAAAAGTTCTCTTTCCCACCATAGGTGGCATTCAAGAGGTGAAAGTGAGGAATGGGGTCATTATGGATTTAGACTGGCAGGTCGACTTTATCTTATCTTCAATCGCCTGGTGTGCAGCATGAGAGCCGTGTCATGTTCATTCCTCAAGATGGTCTCACACTGTTTTAATTAAAGACAAAGGGCTCTGTGGCCTGCATGTAAATTAGAGATCTATTAAAGTGCTGTCTCTCACTTTTATGCTGGGTCAGAATGATGGCAGGAGATCCTCAGAAAAAGATTTACAGCTATCAATCACGCCTTAACGCTCTAGATCAGAGACGGGAAGGGTGACCTTATTAACGAGGAACCAGTCAAGATTTGACAGGTAACGTATTTTAGATGATTCATTTGGAATAGTATATGTTTCAAAAAATTGACTGACCTGTTTCTAACTCTTTGTATTGCATTTTATTCCTCTTTCAAGGTTCAGCTACAGTGAAGCTTAGCCACAGCACTCTGGGAAGAGAATACGGCTGCCCTTGTGCTGATGCAGTGCTGAAACATGGTAGATACTGTCCTGGTTTCATTATTCTCTATTGAGATCCACAATACATACATTTCAACTTCTAGGAACAATTAGCAACATTCAACCATACCAATTTTTGCATCTTTGAGCTACAATTTGTTTGCAAACAGCATTAATTCACATTACGCACTTGATGCACGGAGTGTGTTTTCAGTAGAATTTTAACGAAAAAATTTTTTCTGCTTTCATTTTTAAATCTTGTGCAATATATTTTTTACTTGCGTTTTTAAATTTTGTTTTCATGCTTGTTCTTTTTTTATCCATGACTGCAATACTTTAGGCGGGATTCTGATCCCATAGGAGTGTGTTTTCAGTAGAATTTTAACGAAAAAAAATTTTCGTTGTGGTTGTTGGTGGTGAACGGTGCCATAATAGTATAGTTTTTGAGTTGCCAGGGTGTTGGTAAGATGTTCTAATTAGTTTTTAATAAGCTTCTATGCAGTTGCTAGTGTGTTCTGTATCTTTGCCAAGGTTTTCTAAGTGTTTTTAATGCACAGTTCGGCACGCATGTGGTCCGTGAATTAGTTGTAAAATGTAACCATCACAGACTGACACATGTTCTAAGTCTTGCCAATTTAAACATTCAAGTGATTATAAACCATTCAAGAAAAGCATAAGAGAACTCAATTCTGTACCCTACGCTGTTTTCCTTGTGCACGCTCTCAAAGGGTGCAGAGAGGAGCATTTTAGACCGTGTGCGAACACAGAGTTCAGTTCTCTTTCACATCTCCTTGCTCTTAAACAGATACATACACACAAAATGACCTCAAAATACCCATTTCGGCAAGTATTCTCATAAACATCGTCGGTTAAGGTACAGTATGTAGTAATGACAGCTAATGGTTGAAATGGGTACTGTGGTCTAAATTCAAAATATTGTTTCTTCCGCTCCCTCCTCCTCACACTCAATGCTCACTCACGCAGGTTGTCAAATTGAGGACACTCAACACGAATGAGCGCAACTGACAGAGGAAAACGACAAACCTTATACACTCTAAAAAATGCTGGGTTGTTTCTACCCAACTTTGGGTCAAATATGGACTAACCCAACCGTTGGGTTAAATTTTTACATTACATTTTTAACCCAAAAGTTGGGTTAGTCCATATTTGACCCAAAGTTGGGTTGAAACAACCCAGCATTTTTTAGAGTGTACTGTAAAATGACGAGTTGATTTATCCGCGTTTTATCATAGAGCTTTTTAGATGGATGCCAAGGCTTTTTAGGTCGGGTAGAATCTGCGATCTCTGACCCAGTTTGCTCGCTTCCATGGCTGCAGTATGCTGTGTTTTCTGCAAACTGGCAACCCAGTATGTGAACTTTAACACAGTATGTGAATGTATTATGGTGTTTTTATTCTTTAGTAAAGTAAAGAAAAATTCGATGCAGCACCTTTAAGTGAAGTTAACTTAAATGGAAAGAAATCGGATGTGTGTCATCATATAGAGTGGGGGAACTATGGCGAAAATTTTTTTTGTTCTACAACGTAAATTACACGCATCCATACCCAAAACACAAATTTTAAAGCATTTATGCTAATTTTTTGAAAACGTATGTTTTTAATGTAACTAGATAAGAACATTTGGGCTGTGAGTGTGTGCAGTTTACATTGTAGCACAAAACGTAAACGTAAAAGTATCGTCAAGTTATGTTTACCACAGGCTTTATTTTACACATTAATTGAAAAACCCAATTATAAAACCCCATAGGAAAATCTCGAAGGAACCCGTGGCGAATTACACTTCTGGATTCTGACGTCATAGTTCCCTCACTCTATTATTGGATCCGTGTATTCGGTCTTAAAGGGACAGCAGTCTAAATACCTGCTGCCATCTCATTATTGTTAATTAAACAACAAAACACAGCTTTAACAAGGATTTAATTTATACAAGTGAACATAATACAGTGTTATTTTACACCTTATTAAATTTCTGTACGTGAATACTACTGTTAGACCTTATTTTATTTGTAATTTTACTCTATTGTATTTATTTTTAATAATGTTTGAACTTTATTAGTTAGGCTAGTAGTTTTTGCTGTCTTATCGAATAAATACTTAAAGTGATCTTTAAGTAATAATGGAAAGTACAGTTAAATTCGTCTCAGCCTCCCCCCCCCCCACATCCTTTTTTTTATTTTTACTGATCCAAAAAAATGATCTGATCCATCACTCAGAATCCATAATATGAACTGTGAGATTTGTGATCTGTTGAACCACTAGTGTTAGGGCCAGGGAATTGCTTAGGTTTGCTAAGTAGCTTTTAGTTTGTTGCAGTTATTAAAGTGGTTGCCCGGACATTACTAAGCTACCTGCTCTGTGTTTTAGTGCATTTCAATATGTTTTCTAGGGTGTTTCGAGTAGTTGCCAGGGCATTGCTAAGTTTTGACTTTCCGTGTGTTGTTATGCAGTTACTAGGGTGGTTGCCAGGACAGTACTAAGATGTTTTAAGCATTTTTTTGTGCATTGCTATGTGTTTGCTAGGATGTTTTGGGTGATTCCTCCTTCAGTGCAAGTCCATGGGATTTTTATGATTGTTCTTTTTGTTCTGCTCCATGCAAAATCAAGTTTGATTGGTTAGAAAAGTAATAGTGCAATAGTAATGCTTGTTTGAACTATTAGTTCATAGAGATGATGTTTAAACAAGGCTATGCATTTTTCCTTTAGTATGCAGTGCTCTAATGCATCCCATATAAATAATCATGGAAAATAGGTCTGTCAGTCTTGTGAGTTACCCCCAGTCATCAAATAAGGTCTAATTTGCTATTGTCTTTGAACCACGCTGCTGCTGGGGGTTAAAAGAGGACTGTGCTTTACACTGCGTTCTCCGGAAAGGTCACGACTAGAGAGGTTATCGCCACACTGCAGGTATGGAGGTGCTAACTGCCTCCTCTTTTCCACCCTGGAGACAGGCTGTCGTCGACGCAGAGTGATTTGGGTGCACATAATATATGACTGTGATGGCAGCAGTAGCTATATCATGTTCTCCGGCCTGCTGTGTGAATGAGGAGACAGTTATTTCTCTCAAGGTCAGATGGCAAAGCAGCCAAAGGGGTTTGAGGAGCCAGAAAAGTTACCCTGTTTGTGCAGATGACTTTGGGCTGTAATTCAGGCATTGTGCAGCTTCAGAAGTGACATTAATGTAAAAATATTCCCAGGAACTGATGTGGAGGCAGGTCTGTTCTGATTTTTGTTTTTTTTCTCAACCACTGCTTTACAATAAAAATATGAATTTGCATTGATAAAATAATAATAATAAAAAAATAGACATGTTCTATACTTCTGTTATGCAAAGGATGTGCTAAATTGATTTCAGTTTGGTATAAAAATAAAAAAAATGCTGTTTTTCAACTTTCTATTTTCATCTAAAAATAAAATAAATTGAAAAAAGAAATATTGATTGTCAAATTAGAATGCGACTGAAGACTGGAGTAATATTGTATACTGTAATATACTGGAGTAATAATGCTGAAAATGTAGCTTTGCAATCACAGGAGTAAATTATTTATTGAAAACTGTTATTTAATTGTACTAATATTTCTCAATATTACTATTTTTACAGTATTTTTTTATCAAATAATTGCAGCCTTGGTGAGGATAAAAATAGTTTGTCAAAAACATTGTGTGTGTCTATAAAATATATATATATTTTGAAAAATATTTAAAACTTTAAAAAATCACACAAAGACAAGTGTATTTTTTCTCTCCATGAAGTACCCCCAGCACTGCACGTTTTGTATGCCTCCCTATATCTGACACACCCACTTCAGGCCTTGCAGTCTCCACTAATGAGCTGATGATGAGCTGAATCAGGTGTGATAGATGAGGGTGCATTGCTGGGGGTACTTCATGGAGAGGTTTGAGAACCACTTAAATAGACTATCTATCTATGGCTTTCATCACAAGATTTACCATTAAGCAAAGATGGATGTTCGATCTGAAACAGAAAATTATTTAAAAGACCCCATTTTACAAAAAAAAGAATCTCATCTAAATTGTCATTCTTTAATCAAGTCTTTAATGTTTGAGAAAAAACTTTTTAGAAAGAGGGGGCCGAGATACCTTTGGAATAGAAGATCCGAGATGCTTCTTGCATCCCAATGAGAGCCATCAGCACGCTCACAGCAGCAAGGTTAATCTAGATGTCAAAGTCTGCTGACAGTGCAGGAGATTGCACTGGGGTGACATCCCCATCTGAAGTCTTAATGCCGCAGTCAATTTTAACCTCCCTTTTAAAGAAAACCAGAGTTGCATTTGGCCAGGCTTTCCGGGTTTAATGCACAACTGTCTTTGAAACCGGGTTCAGCTTTTCCCACAGCTCAGGAGATCTGCCGGCCTAAACTATAGATCACTTTAGGTTCTAAGTAACAAGGTTCACATGCTTGTCCATGTGCCCAGAGTATACAGCAACTGCAGCGTGAGCTGAGTCAGGCTCTCAAAATGCAGCTGGCCCTTTCTCAGGGATATCGCTGCTTCAGATGTATAAAAACATCACTATTGTTATTCATATCATCAGCAGAGCGTGCCATGACTCGACCACAAGTTTGAACTGCTTCTTTCCAGAGTACATTAAGAGTACTTAAGCAGCAATGCACTGGAGGTAGATAAAGACTTGTTCTGGTAGTCTCATTTGTAATTTAAGAGTGGGGTTTCAAATCAGATAAGGAACTTTAATTAAATGTTATGAAGGCAATGAAAATTAGTTTTATTATGTGGGCAAAAAACGGATAGCATGTTTTATGCAAGCCACAGTGACAGCTGAAGATCTGCAGCAACAACAAATTGGGATAACTGATTCAATCAGTAAGATATTCAGCGTGACTGCATCTCTTGGAGATTATTGCTCCAGGTGGCCACATCAAGTGTCGGGGTGCTAAATGAGTTCTAAATGCTGGTTGGCTAATTTGATGGGGTTGTTACTGGTTTCTAAAGAAGCTACGCTTGGATTAGTATTGCCTCTGAGTGCTCAAAACGGAATATATCAAATGCAGGAATTCGGGTAAAAAAGTTAACACATGATGTGTTAAAACGTTTTGATTGCATCTGATTTTAGCAACATTTTAGCAGGTGATTTGCCAATTATAGTTGTTCTTCTTCACTGTGCCCCAGTAAGGCAGTCTTGCATGCATTAAATGCTTTGGTAAATCAAGCCTACAGGAGGTAGGATAAATGGATGCGGAGAAGGCTGATCTGAGATCAGCAGCGAAGCGTGACAGTGCCGAGGTTTCTGCAGCCTTTCTGCCGGGTTATGAAGTGCTGAAAGAGAGCTCATTCCAGACGTAATGTTCCAGCTTCCTGCCTCGCTTCTTCTCTTCATGATTAAGGTCTTAAACCTCTCATCAATCGCCCTGCGCCTGTTCGCTGCCATGGCGGCGGTAAGCGAGAGAGGGAGATTCTGCTTGCCTCACAGCTCTGAATGCTTAACTCAGCTCTGTTAGCCTGCCAACAGACAGCGCTGTGGCACTTCTATCCACTCTTTTAGCATGTGACCTTCACTGATTCATCTCTCCTACCCCTCGCTTTCTTGCGCACACCGACACAACCACACACACCTCTCTTCTCTGCCTCGGGGATTACGAAAGACTGACCATCATATTTAAGGGATATCTAAAAGTAATTTCCACCCATTTCTGCAAGGTGAAGTCATTAGAGTCACGGCAACCCCTGGAGCTGCCATACTGTCACCCTGCTGTCACACTCTCTCTCTCATCTGATCCCCCTCTCCAAACCAGCTGTGGCTCATACGCTCGTGTCCTTTCATTACAGAAACTACTAATTTGGTTCGCGCCTGTTCTCCGACAGCTTCAGGGGATAAAGATACAGTCACCCTGCAGCTAACGCCACCCCACCTCTCTTCGCCATGTTAGTATAATCCACCTTTCACAGGTCATTGAGCAACGATCGGTCTCACCGAGTAAACCACAGAGAAATGTTTGACTCTTTCAACCCTGTTAGTCACAGTTATGTACCCAATGACTCAAATAATCTTCAGTAATCGCTGCCTCAACCAATTCACAACAGTGAGACACAACCTTTAGTCCTCTTCGGGAAACAGGTAGGAACTAAATGCAGCTTTATTTGTTACAAACATAAACATGGTGAGAAGCAATATAGGAGGGTATAAAGCTTGTTTCACAAGCTGAACAGTGTTGGCCAGTCATAAAACAAGTGCCCAGAAAATGTTCTAATGATTAAATGAATATAAAATCACTAAAAACTGCAACTAGCGCTAATAATAGTGTTTAGCTTTTGAATAAACCAGTATTTCATTAGGAGAAATCTGAGTGGGCAAGAAAGTTTTTTTTTTTTTTTTTCAGAAAATTGCCCACATTGAAAAAGGGGTTGACCAAAGAACTAATAGCCTGTTCATGTTAACATATAATTTTCATATTCTGAAATTGTCCCCACATGCATTCTCCAAGTCTTGTCTCTCTACAGGAAAGCAGGGAATTGGCGTCATTGCCAAATGTGACATTTTGTCTGTTTCCTTCCAATTAGAACCTAATTCAGCGTGAATACTCACTGTGTACTACAATTGACATGTAAAATCTGAAATGCCATATCAATGAGCGATTTGCAGAAATTATATTCAGTAAAGAGGATTCGAATTGGGGGCTCGTCCAGGACACAGGTGCACCTGTTTACTTAATAAACCTCAAGCAAGTATTTGGGTACCCATACCAGAGTAAATCTCCTCTGTTACTTTTTTGCACGAAAGCTTGGGCAAAATTATAAAGTCAGTGAATATCTACAGCAGGGCCCCACAGACGACGAAAATATAGAAATGAGAAGCATCTTATCACACGTAAGCACATCGCTGGCGGTGTTATTGAAAGACTTTTGCAATTTCCCCCTTGTCATAGACGTGGAGAGAATTATCTGGCCACTGTGGGAAGCAGAAAGAAACAACACAACAAGATCAACAAATGTTTAAGTCACTACCTCTGTGCGAGGAACTTTTCCTGATGTGAAGGGTGAGATTATGGTTAAGCGCAAATGTGTTCTGTCGAATTGTGATGGGCAGGTTGTCTCGAACAGCAATTTAAGTCATGGTTCCTGATAGAGAGCTGGGAAAAGCAGGAAAGTTTTTGACCGTTTTCACTTTGGTTTGGTTGGGATAAAGAGTGTCAAAGTGAGCACTCGGAAACACAAGAACTACATATTAATGTTACGCTGTTAATATATTTTAGGGTTAAGCAAAATTCTGGATGAATTTTTGAAAATGTTACGGATTTTATGCTCAAGAATAGTTTGCATACATCTGCTGCCAAAGCTGAACTAAAGTTTACTTGGCTGATTTACTCCACATGCAATGATTACAGATTTATCATCAGGCAAACACTGATCCACAGATCACCTTGAATGAAAAGCATGAACCAGCAAAACTGTGAACAAGAGAACACATTACAATAAAATCCAAATGTCTTCACTTCAGAATAAATGAAGAATGTTCCAAAGAAGCCCTTTAGTCTTAGGAAAGCTCCATTTTGAATACACAATTAAGTTACCGCATTATTGTGTTTACAGTCTTCTATTGTAAAACATTGGGGAGAAAAGAATATTTATTACCTGACAGAATCCAAAACATTGTTATGGACTCTCTTCTATTATATTTTGATGACTCTATTAGTGGCTACAATATTTACTAGAGGAAAGGAGTAAAGAAATAGTTGCCGAACTCGGAAAGGACAGTGTTTCTTATGGAATTTACATATGTTTAAAAAAAAAAAAAAAAGTTTGCACATGCAAGTTCTTAAAGATAGCCTAACCATCTCTCTTTTATTACTCAAACTATGGGGAAAAATGCTATAATACGTTTGCAAAGAAGCATAATCACAATTCATAAATGCAATGAGGGTTAATGAATGGAATATGAGTATTTTCTGGGCAAGATCTCGCTTGGGAAATGAATCTACCTTTTCTATTACATTCATTTCAGAAGCAAATGGTCTCTGGAATACAAGGAGCGAGGCTATGTCTCATGATTTTCCCTTTTGGTTGCAACCAAACCGAACAAAGGGGGAAATGAGAAAAAAAAAAGTTCATTTAGAAATATCAACTTACATTCTATGGACATGTGGAAAAAAAAAACGTTAAAATATTATCAAAATATTTATAGAATTCACTCACCATAACAGCACGCCAAGGAACTAAAATCATCTAATCGGAAAATGAAATAAGTTAACATATTGTCACTTGTGACACATAAATTTACATTATTTACATTCCTTGTTTTTTTTTTCTAAATAAACTCCTTTGTATTGATTGGTGGTTTCTTCAAATTAATCCGTTCACTAAAAAGCGCCTCAGAATATTTAAAAGCCCTGTTGGATACTTCCTGTAGAGTCAAAGAGAAGATCCGGCCAATCAGAGCGCAGTAAGGCTTTTTTTTTAAGTCCTTGCCAATCATCTGACATGGCAACGGTAAGCAGTCATATCCGAAAGGCGATATACCCTCAGCAAGAAACATGGCATACATCCACACTCAGAGAAAGAAAAATAAATAAAAATATATATATTTATAAAATGAAAAACATGTAACCACTGGGAGAGTTGTCAAGCAGTCAGGAAAAAAAAAAACCTTTTTTTTCTCCGTACTTTAGGGGGAATTTTCCATTATTCCTTTTTTAGAGTTTGAAAGTAGGCTGTTTTTACCAAAACGAAAAGAAAAAAGAAATGGACAAAGGAGACTCCTCTTCTTGAAGAACAGTACATCTTTATATGCAGGTAAACAAAATGTAAAAGTGCTTTTTAAAGACTGTTATCCAGTGTATCGAAAGGAGTAGCAGGCACTTAAGTCCATCCCCATGTTGCAGGTGTCTGACAGTGGCGCAGTAAGGTACGTGTTGTTTAGGGTAAATCCCAGATTGTTCGTTCCTCCGATGGATAGACGCAGACAGACATCCACACATATTGCCAACAAACACTAGCCAAGGATATCCAGGTAGACAGGTGTGGCTTTGCCCAAGGTATAAAGAATTTTCTGGATGTCTTTGATGTTCAACCTCTGCTGCGGTTCCCTCTGCCAGCATCCCAGCATAATGTCGTATACTTCCTTGGGACAAATCCGTGGCCTCTCCAGCACGCGTCCTTGTGTGATGCATTCGATTACCTGTGAAGACGGGGAGGAAGGAGAATGGAATTACTGGATAAATATTCTATTGCAGGGGTCTTTTCCAGGCCAAGGTCTCCTCTTACATACTTTATAAACTTGTGCGTTGAATTTTAAGCCTGGCCTATAGGTATTTATATACGTTTTTTATTGAAGTTATAAAAAAATATCATTAATGTATACAGTAATATAGGCTACATGTAAGAGGAACAATAAAGCATTTAGCTGAACTTCATCTTAAATTAAAGGTAACTTTTTTTTTACTCAAAATTATTCTAAGACTTGAACCAAACTAACCATTTTACTGATTTCAAAATATTCAAACATATAAATAAACTACACAGAAAATACTTTGGTGTAGGATTTACTAACAATTTTCAGATATTTCAGAATTTGCTAGTTAAATTCACAAGTACTAAAGAAATAGCAAGTTCCACACTGAGCGCGAGGCGAATTGCCGACGAACGTTGCTTTCACACCGAGCACGAAACGATTGATCGCCTTCTGCTAATTCACGCCTGCACGCTAGGTGGTGCTGACCAGCAATGCATTTTTACTCAGATATGTATCTCATATATGGATTTAACATCGTCCACTGCTCAATATACAGCATTAAATATAGCTAAATAAAGTTTGGTTCTATGCCAGAAACACAAACTATCTATAATGCTTTCAAGAAAACATCTTAAAATATAAATATAAGTACATTTAAGTATCAAGCCACATTTGAAAATTTATGTGATTATTGTTTTTGCTTAAAACCCACTATAAACCATCATTGAGTGCTTGTAATTACTTCCGATTGTGATCTATAGTTGATTTTGATTCTATAATAGGCAGACATGCACTCTTTGTAGGCTATGTTTAATAACGCCACACTGCTTATTGTCATAAACGTCCTTTATTGTTATAAAATTACCATGAGCATACAAAACACATACAGAAAATATATCGTCATAATCATGTTTATTTTTTCGAACCAGCGCCACCACTCTCACCCTTTTGTGCAACAGCAGCTGCTCTGGGCACGGGATCTAAGCTCAAATCTGATTGGACGGCCTGTTTCATCGTGGAGCGACGGGGAAAAATATCGACACAGGATGAAAATGTTCTCCAAAAAAAGATATGCTAATTTTTATTTTTATTTACTACTATTCGTTTTATTGGCTACTGTTTTTACAATGTACTGTTTAAATGTTTGTGGTCAGTAAGATTTTTTTTTATATAGTCCTGGTTTCATAGACAGGGCTTAGACTAAGCCAGGATTAGGCCATAGTTCAATTACAATACATTTTTCTTGAGGACCAAATCAGCATATTAGAATGATTTCTGAAGGAAATCTGATGGACTGTGGATTATGGGTACTGCAATTCTTCTCTGAGATTTCAGATTTTTCTTTTTTTTTTAATCATCTTGAAATCACAAGACGCAAGAAAAGTGCTATCAAAATTAAGAGGTTCCTTTCTAAATTCTGTTTACACACCATGAGTATTTTTTTTTCTTGAAATATCTGATGCAGCTTGGCTCCAAACTGTAACACGAGTACTCTCTTGTATTTTATGCTGCAGTCAGATGCTGTGAGAGGACCTGCTGACAGTCTGAAGAACTGATTTATTTATTTTTTGTACAAGATACTTTTTTCTCATTTAACATTTTTTCTGTTTCTGTAGAGAAACCATCTACAGCCTGTATGTTATGATACGCAAAATGGGACCATCTCATGAAACTTTTAAAGACATTTGCCTCTGTGGATGGCTTCGTATCGACTTTTAGAAGAGACAGATGATTGTTCGTGGTCTCTCGGGGTCCCCTCGCTGACTCCAGCTAGTGGCTGTCTGTGTTCTATTGACTGAAAGTTTGATTTAGTTTCTTCCACTGGCAGAAATGACACCATATGTTCTGATGCAATACAGTAGCCACCGTCCCTTTGGCAACAGAATATGAAACAGTGCATGTGATTGGTATTCAGTGCATAATACAAAAACACATCATTCTTGCATAAATTGCACAGCACCTATAGATTATGGTTCACTGAGTTGATATTGATAATCTCTGTGTGAAGTAGTGCTCAAACCAGCTGCGACTTGAAGCTTCAAAAGAAGTGCTGTGGCTTTTTTCACTTTTCACAGCTTGGGAAGCTGAAGTGGGGAATGAAGTATTTGCGGCAGATCCAGCTGTGTTTGGTCAGCAGAGAAAAACAGAACACACTATCTCACACAGACTCTCTACTTTATATTTCTGGTGTCTGTTCTCTTCTGATTCTTGTTTAGAAATGTGAATAAAATAAAATATATTTTTTAGCAACTTTGTACTAGTAACTATTATATAACTATCATAGAATAGGATTATTAATTTAGGACTATTATGAGTGTTTGCATTTGTCCAGCTTACACAGTAATTGCCATCTTTCACAATGATGATTCTTATTAGATTATCATTACTGTAATTACATAATTATATATATATGAATATTTAAAATGTAATTACTGTTTTTATTTATTGTAATGTGTATATATATTGTATATATCATTGTAATGTATATATACATCCATTTCACAAAATATATTTTGCATACAGAAAATTAAGCTTTTTAGGTCTATTATAATTGTATTTTTCCAACTCATAATTGCCTTTATTCCCAATGACGATTCTTATTAGATAATCATTAGTGTAATTATATGATAATATAAATATAAGAACATTTAACAATGTAATAACTATTATTTATCAATTTTCATTGTAAAGTATATATTCGTTTATATATATATATATACATAATCTATTTATTTGGAATTAAGCAACAATTCTACCCCCATATTTTCTGCACATGGGAATATTTGGTTGCAATATTTTATTTTGAAGACATAAATAACGGCAGAAAGCCCAGTTTAGTAACAGTAGCAGACACAATGTTATAAGGCCCTTAACCATAACATTTAGTTCAATAGTGGTAATTATAAGGTTTTTGTGAAAAGGTAAATAATAATCTTTGCTATTCAGACACATGGAAGAGTTTGGGAGCAGCATCTCTATATGTACGCGACTGTTTGGAGTTCATCCAAACCTTAGTTGTTAAATGTTACATGGTGAACAATAGCCGAAAATTAAGCAGCGATGTTCCTCATTAACGTGTCACAAAAGGGAATGTGTGTGTGATGAATATGCCAGCAACATGACATTTCAATGTGTATGTCCTGTTTATTTCATAGAAGGAAGTCATGTTCGAGATGAGCTTGAGTTACGGTCAATAACTGTCAAATGACTCACTATAACAGCCCAGTGATTGTTTAATTTCGCCTCGTTTGTCATCCTGCCTGAAGACTTCATTTATTTTGACCCTGGTTACATACAATCACCAGAAGCTACACTAAAATTAGCACTGAATGTGTCTCATATTGCTACATAATTGTCAGGATTGTGGGAGTCACAATCCAGATCCAGTTTTTGTCCAGTACAGACATTCCATCTCCACTTTTTATTGTTATCTCACATGGGTCTCTACTCCTTGCTTTCACCTATACAGCAGTCATACAGTGGTGGTGGTTTACTAATAATGCTTGATCAAAGTAGGGTTGTGACGGTGAGGAAATGTATTATTAATTAATCGACGTGTGACAACACCGGTAATACCGGTATCACCGTTGGGGGGGTGAGGGGTGGTGGGGGTTATTTAGTTTGAGTTTCCCTCTTTTCTTCGCTTTCAAATGGCTTGTAAAAGTGCCGTGAGCATTTTACTTTCACTTTCAAATTAGCAGCCATTGAATTGCCGCAATTCGGCGTCAAGCGATTGTTCATTTGAGTTTTCCCTCTTTTCCTTGGATTTCTTGGCTTTCAAATAGCTTGAAAAAATGTTGTGCACGTTTTACTTTCACTTTCAAATTAGCGGCAAACACTGTGGAACCAAATAAATAAGAAACTAATGTTTAAAAAAACTTCCAGTCAATAGGTTTTTTAAAATCTAAAATAGTGCCAAACAGGTGCCTTTGCATTTCCTTTCTAAACAATCTTCTGCCATCGTCTTTTCTTTCTCACCTCACTCTTGTCAGTCAGCTCCACTCTCCTCACGGGATAAATCAAATCTGACTGTCGTTCGCAGATAAAATGAGCATACCTCATTATTTGCCAGCTGAAACCATGGCTGCTTGCCATAGGTGAAGATCTCCCAGAGGATGACGCCGAAGCTCCACACGTCACTCTCCGTCGTGAACTTCCTGTACATGATGCTTTCTGGTGGCATCCAGCGAATGGGCAGCATTGTGTGTCCTCCCACCTGTCAGGGCACCAAATCAGGATTATATAGTGACCCTTCACAAACTCACAGAACTCAATATTAGCAAAGGCAAGCCGCACTCCATGTAAAAATAAAAATATAAAATCCTTATTATTTGTATGTATTTATGGAGAAAAAATAAAACTTCCTGTACATGATGCTTTCTGGTGGCATCCAGCGAATGGGCAGCATTGTGTGTCCTCCCACCTGTCAGGGCACCAAATCATGATTATATAGTGACCCTTCACAAACTCACACAGAACAAAACAAAGGCAAAGGCAAGCCGCACTCCATGTAAAAATAAAAAGATAAAATCCTTATCATTTGTATGTATTTATGGAGAAAAAATAATTAAAAGTCCACATTCTATGATTTCCTTAATTTTCATAGCATTTAGTAATTTCTTAAGACTCTGTCACACTAAGGACGGTAACTATAACAATAATTAGAACATTTTAAAAATGGTTCTAATTCTATGAGAACATTGATGTTCACATCACAACTATAATACAGAGGGCTCTATCATACACCCGGTGCAATGCGGCGCCAGGCGCGACGCAAGTGATTTTTGCTAGTTTCAGCCAGACGCAGTTGTCATTTTCACGTCCTGTGCCACGTTGTTTAAATAGCTAATGCATTTGTGCACTCATGGGCGTGCTGGTCGGAAAACGAGGTGTGTTCAGGTGCAGGGCCGTTATAATACAGAGGGCTCTATCATACACCCGGTGCAATGCGGCGCCAGGCGCGACGCAAGTGATTTTTGCTAGTTTCAGCCAGACGCAGTTGTCATTTTCACGTCCTGTGCCACGTTGTTTAAATAGCTAATGCATTTGTGCACTCATGGGCGTGCTGGTCGGAAAACGAGGTGTGTTCAGGTGCAGGGCCGTTTCTAGCCAATTTGACGCCCTAGGCAAAATCCCTATTGCCCTATTATATATATAAATAATTATTTTCAGACACCAGTTGCTTGTCACATTCAAATTGGTTGTCATAGTAACGACACTAATTTGTGGAGATTCAGTGCATTGAGTTCCACAAATCTGAATGCATTATTTGTAAATTGACTGTTAAGATAAACATTTTGCACAATTTAGGTTCTGTAATATCATTGTGTTGCCACTAGATGCCTGTATAGCCCTATGTAACAATCCCTAGTGGCTAAGACGTTGCACATAATTTACACATAAATCACACATAAATTCATTTTATTACATTTTCATTTGGATACTATATACTATACTACTACATATTGTTTAGATATTATCAAATACTTTTTTGTCTTTATCTGTTTTTTGTTAAAAACATTTTTGTTGTTGTTTCTTGAAACATTGATTTAAAGTGTCAGTTATTGCATTATTATTTCAGTCAAACCTATAAAACCCCTTTGTTACCCCAAACTACATATAAAAGCTTTATCAGTGACGTAAAAGTAACCAATGCAGCTACTTAAT
>NW_015505229.1:1731750-1734726 GCF_001515645.1 Sinocyclocheilus grahami
ACAAATACTGCCTAAACAAAATACTGATTTTGTGCACTTTATTTACTGTACCAATATTTTAAATTGGCCTTTGAACTTAGCTTTACTGCATGGCAAAAAAAAGTGTTACCTTGCCAAAGCACTGACAGAGCCCACTGATCTAATGGCATTGTTGAGCGCTCCAAATGCAAACTTTGCATGCAACAATCAGGCAGCAATTGACAGCACTCTGACCTAGTGGCATACAGCCATCGTCAGATTGACAGTACTCTAGCCCAATAATGTTGGAGTATCCAGTGGGGGCAGTCATATTTCAGGGTGACTGTGCCACTCTTTATCACAACCCTGCTAAAAGTGCCAGTATGTGCGCTCATTGGCGCCCCTTCAGCTGGTGGCGCCCTAGGCGATCGCCTAGCTCGCCTATGCCTGGAAATGGCCCTGTTCAGGTGCATTGTTGGCACGTTGCTATTTTGAGGCAACTGAAATAGACTGCTCCATTGATCAACAAAAACCTGGTCTAAAGTCAAGGGCGCAGTAGTTTTTTTTGTTATTTAAAGAGCGCGTTAGTATAGGCGGGTCCACAGCGCGCGTACACTCTGCTTATTACACACATAGGGATGCGCAGCAGCACACAAACATGCCAGATATTAAAAATTATTAAAAAAGGATTGCAATGTAAAATATTGTTATTGTGTAGGCTACATAAATATAAAAATGCCTACATGTCATAATGGATAGTTATTTCATGTATCAGAATTAAGCTCGTGCACGAGCAGATCCGTTTCCTTTCTGGAGACTCATTAGGTCTTTGCGCTTGCAAATGTGTAAATAGCAAATCCGCTATGGCACGAGCACAACTGGCTCTTAAAGGGAATGGGAGATGAGACTCTGATTGGTTTATTGCACTTTATGCCCAAAACACACCCATTACTCATTAAGAGAATAGGGACAACCCTCTTAGACCATGCGCTGACCGCTTTTCCCGTCGTTAAACTAGCAAAAGTGGATTTGGACATGTCCTAAGTGCACCTGCGCCGTGCGCTTTAGACCATGCGCTTAGATCGTTAAAATAGGGCCCAGAGAAATTATATTATTGGAATTTTTCAGAACGTTTCTATTTTTCAGCTGATGAAAAAAAAGACAACCAATCAAATTGCATCTGACTTTAAAGAGCTTAAAGGGATAGTTCACCCCAAAATGAAAATTCTGTCATTAATTACTCACCCTCATGTAGTTCGAAACCCGTAAGACCTTTATTCATCTTCAGAACACATATTAAGATATTTTTTTATGAAATCCGAGAGCTCTCTGACCCTCCATAGACAGTAAGGTAACTACCACAGTCAAGGCACAGAAACATAGTATGAACATCGTTAAAAAGGTCCATGTGACATCAGTGGTTCAACCGTAATTTTACAAAGCTACGAGAATACTTTTTGTGCGCAAAAAAAACAAATATAATGACTTTATTCAACAATTCTTCTCTAACCCCGAGTTCCCATCTACCACCATTATAGAGAGTAACATGACACATGCGCGTGATGCTGCTAACGCACCTTGTTTACGAGCAGAGGAAAGCACACGCATGCGTTGTGTTACTCGATAATGGTGGTAGATGGTAACTCAGGGGAGAAGAATTGTTGAACAAAGTTGTTATTTTTGTTTTTTTGCGCACAAAAAGTATTATCATAGCTTCATAAAATTATGGTTGAACCACTGATGCCACATGGACTATTTTGTTAATGTTCTTGGTACCTTTGAGGGCCTTGACTGTGGTAGTTCCGTTGCTGTCTATGGAGGGTCAGAAAGCTCTCCGATTTCATCAAAAATATCTTAATTTGTGTTCCGAAGATGAGCGAAGGTCTTACGGGTTTGGAGTGACATGAGGGTGAGTAATTAATGACAGAATTTTCATTTTGGGGTGAACTATCCCTTTGAGCATTTAAGTCATTTGCATACACTTCCAAAAGATAATTATTTATTTATTATTATTTTTATTATTTTTTTTGGCCATATTAGAGTCAAAAGTTTTATACAAAGATGATTTTGGATTTGATCACTGTAGCTATCTGTATAGTTATCGTTTTTGGTATGAAAGGGCCTTTAATCCTAATTTCTGCTGGTAAATAGATCTTCCCTTTTTGCTATGAAAAATAACTAATATGATTTACAAGATTTGTCGAGCGGAAATCTGAGAAACCAGGAAAGACAGGGAAAAGGAAAACAAATATATCCATTAAAGGTTTTTGAAAGCTCCAAATCATCAAAGGCCATAAATAAAGTCTCCCTCCAGGCCTTCCCTATGTTAAGCGAGATATTAATCGATTAAAACAACGAGACATTAATCATCTTTGCTCTGGGCTGGCACCGGACTGGATTGGTTTAAAATCTATTTCCTCTTTGTGTCTGCTGGGTTGTGTTAATTACAGCCATGCCATGACAACTAAGGGTGACGTTTCAATGGCGGCCGCGTGGTTATTGCGGCTTTCAACTCGTAAGTGGCCACTGCGTATTAATTACAAGGCTCATTAGTGGTTTGCTCACATGGGGGTCAGGCTCAAAGAAGCGTTCCGTATAGCTTTCATTTTCTGTATAGCAGTTTGTCCCGTATTTAAGGCATATGCCGTATGACCACCTAGACCATACGAATAACAAACTCTAAATTGAGAATTAATCATTCTTTTTTGACAAGTGTTTGATTTGTGAACAGGGAGGCTTTAAGACCAAGCGGAATCCTCTGCCAGCAGGTCGCTCCCGCTTCACAGCGAGCGGGATTTGCGCTAATGGAGTAATCTTTCTTACGTCCGCGTTTCGACTTCAGCAAATCAGTTTGAGCGAATGGAAACAACGTGATTCCAACTTCTTATGCTCATCAAGCCTGCATTTATTTGATCAAAAATACAGAAAAAAATTATAATTTTGTGAAATAGCCTATTATTGCAATTTAACATAACCAGGGTTTGAAATTAACTTTTTCACTCACCAGCCAATTTGGCT
>NW_015505229.1:1735317-1735975 GCF_001515645.1 Sinocyclocheilus grahami
AACAGTAGGCCTACATCATAAATAGAACGAGGCATCAGTTTACTGTCGGTGATTTGTCATGCTGTGCTGCACCACATCCAGTGTAGGCCGCATCACCGATTATAATGGGTTCTATAGTATTTTGTCGCATCTGGTGTAAACACAGTGCGAGTCTTCAGGCATTTTTTTATTTTTCGTTATTGCTTCAATGCAAAAGAAACCAGTGCGCCCGCCACACCATTATTTGTTGCGTTGTGACGGGTACAGGGCTGGACTGGGGTTAAAATTCGGCCCTGGACAAATCCAGCCTATCCGGCCCTCAAGTTCCCCAGTAAATGTTTTGCTGTGTTATAGGGCCTTCAATTGGAGTAAGTAAATAAATAAATAAATGAGGACAAAAACAAAAAATGATATATTTCTGAATTCACAGCAAATGCAACAAACTAATAGCCTACTGCATTTTTGTCACATAGAAATGCACTTGACAGTATAAGCATTGATTTTGTGCTAGAACATAGGAAATTTACTGCTAATAAATGCTGTCATCCTTTCCTCACCCTCATGTCTTTCCAAACCTGTATGACTTACTTTCTTCTGTAAAACACAAAAGATATTTTATAGATTGTTACAAAACCATTTTGGTTACCCTTGATTTCTACTGTATGGATAAACATTTCTT
>NW_015505229.1:1754572-1755406 GCF_001515645.1 Sinocyclocheilus grahami
AGGACAAAAACAAATAATGATATATTACTGAATTCACAGCAAATGCAACAAACTAATAGCCTACTGCATTTTTGTCCCATAGAAATGCACTTGACAGTATAAGCATTGATTTTGTGCTAGAACATAGGAAATTTACTGCTAATAAATGCTGTCATCCTTTCCTCACCCTCATGTCTTTCCAAACCTGTATGACTTACTTTCTTCTGTAAAACACAAAAGATATTTTATAGATTGTTACAAAACCATTTTGGTTACCCTTGATTTCTACTGTATGGACAAACATTTCTTGAATTTCTCAAAATATCTTCTTTTATGTTCCACAGAAGAAAGAGATTAATACAGGTTTGGAATGACATGATGCTGAGTAGCCTAAATGAAGACAGCCTTAATTTTTGGGTGAACTATCCCTTTAAGAACTTTATAATATTTGTAAATGGAAAACACCTCATTTATAAGTGTCTCTAAATTACAGAGACACTGATTTTTATCTTTAATCAGGCTCTTACTGAATTAACATTTTACTTAAATTAAAATGAATTAGAATGAAACATTTAAAGAGAAATAAGCTATTAAAATTTGTTTACATGCATTTTACCTTGTCGTGGCTGTTTTCAGGCAGAACCTTTAATGTTGTCATATCACACAACTGTATAACACAATCTTGTATAATTTCTGAATGGATCGAGCGATTTGTGCTGTTTATCTCTTATAAATCGTGGCAGAAGCGTAGCGCTGTGCGAGAGACTGATCCCGCTCTGCTTTAACACGCGGCTGGCGGATGCACTGGGGAGCACCGCTTCACACTTTTGGAGTACTTGCTTTTTGCAGTTTCGC
>NW_015505229.1:1755672-1761839 GCF_001515645.1 Sinocyclocheilus grahami
TATATATATATATATATATATATATATATATATATATATCTCATGCTGCTCATATTTATGCATCAATGCAAATTGCCTCGCAGCCGCATGTATGTTTTGGGTTTGGGTCACTTCCTGTTTGTTGGGAACGTTAAATTTAATGCAGTCTCTTTTGTGCTGCAGAGTGCAATCTGCCATTTCATAGTGCCATTAAAAGAAAGTAAGCCACAGAATATATTAAGTGAGATGAGATGCAATGGTCTATTTGACATTTACTGTTAATGTAACATATTTCCTCCATTGCAATTAGGATTGATGCTCTGGGCACAGCAACAACCCATGTCTACTGAAGGTTCTGCATTTAGAAATATTTTATTTTCTGAGGCACAAGTCTGTAAACAGCTTCTGCCCCCCCCCCCCCCTCTTCCTCTAAAGTGTTCACAATCTTTTCTTGCTTTCAGTCAGTTTCACAATGTCCAAGATTGGATATCCATTTTTTTGTCTCCCATATGCTTGTCATCACAATGTAATAATGTAAAAATAAAAAAATGCTATAATAAAGATTAACACATATCATAAATAAATAATAAAATCAATCTATATATAAACAAACTAATCACAAAATAATAATAATATTTGTAACATAATCTGCATAAAACAACAAAAACATTATTATTATTATTGAATAATACTAAATAAAAAACTATATTATACAATATAAAAATATTGTATGAAAATAATTTGTATGTAATGCATAATAAAAACCCATTTAGATTTTTGATGTGGCTTGTTTCTAATAATGTATATAGTATGGCATTCGTCTCCCCAGTTCAAAAGTCCAGCACAAGCCACCGATAACATCTGAATATATGCTACTTGAGCCGTTTGCTTTATGTTTGGCTCCTGAGTTATTCCTTGACTTCTGACAGTGAAAAAAATTCTCATTTAACTTCAGTGCCCTAAAAATGGGAGTCACATTCAAAGCAGCGAGATGAACAATCATGTTCAAATCAACTTAATCTAGTCGAGCGAAAGGGGAGCTCTGTAAATTCAGCGTCACCTCATTCATCCTCTTGTTGAGCGCTAAGTGAAGACATACATTTTAATTCATTTAGGGCCCTCAGCTTGCAAATTGAGCCCTCTGTCATCTAGGCCAAATCTACCGAGAGGCCTCTGTCTGTGTCAAGAAAAGACAAGATTCTGATTGAGGATCTTCTGTAGAAGCGCAAATGGATCTGAAGCACATAATTGAGCCAACCAGCTTGAATGAATCAGAACTGTAGATAAAAGTCTGAATTCACACTCAAACGTTTAAGGAATAGTTCATCGAAAAAATCCCTTTAAAGCTATTCAGTTTAAATCTAATATAGTTGTGAATCCTCATCTACAAAGTTATTTTTGGAAATCAAGAATATGATAATCAGTTCTTTTAACATCTAAAGTGTATTTTTAAAATACCTAATAAATGGTCATAGCTCGTCAAAGATTGTATTCAGAGCTGTGTGTATGATTTAGATGTTGGTCAAATGTTTAATTTGCTGTGTTTGTTTGTATTTATGTTAGTATTTTTAATACCTTGAAATTAACTTGAATAAGCAAATATGCAGATTTTTTTAAACCTTGTTCTTAATTAACACTTGGTATGACTAAGCTAATGATTGTAAATAAACTAATTAATTAACGTCTTTCAAAGCACTAAAGCAGCTGGATATATCAATATAACTTTTCAAAAGTCATTAAAATTAGTAATTATGCATGCAATTAAGGATCTAGCATAGGCCACCAATTGACAAAGGGTTAATTTGTGTTTTGTGGATATTTGATGACTAATCAATGAACTAAATACAGGTTTAGACTGCCTCAGTGTCACATGATCCTTCAGAAATCATGCTAATATGCTGATTTGATGCTCAATTATTATCAATTAGTATTGGTGCTCACATATTAATAATGCTTGTTATTTTATTTTATTTTTCTGCTTAATACTTTTGTGCAAACCATGATATTTCAATAAATATGATATTTCATAATTTTAATGAATAAAATATACATTTCTTACCCCAAACTATTGAATAGAATCATTACTATTGAACTATTGAATCACAGTTTCCAAAAATATATTCAGCAAAAACTTTCCTATTAATATTGATAATATTAAGATATGGAATATGATTCTGATGGATCATGTGACACTGAAGAATGGAGTAATGGCTGCCGAAAAATTTAGCTTTGCTATAACGGTAATAAATTACATTTTAAAATTGTAATAATATTTCACAATTTTACAGTTTTTACCGTATTTTTGATCAAGTAAATGCAGCCTGTGTGAGATGCATAGGAGACTTCTTTCAGAAAGCATTATATATTCCTACTAACTTAATTTATGACTGGTAGTGTACTTCGCTCAAGCATTTACAAAAGCGAAAGCGCTCTTACCCGGTAGTAGTCAGTGCTGTAGATGTCTCTTGACATTCCAAAGTCTCCGATTTTCACCAGCAGCCCGTTGCCCACCAGGCAGTTGCGTGTGGCCAGGTCACGATGCACAAAGTGCTGAGACGCCAGGTAGGCAATCCCTGATGCAATCTGACTGGCTATGTGCAGCATCTGAGACAAACCCAGTTCCCCATTGGTCTGCAGTGGCTCTCCGTCAACCAGGATCATTGCATCTGGACCATGAGCTCTGAAAAGTATAAAATAAGGATTTCAATTGTGTCACTTCAGTCCAGTAAAGTATTTGGATGCCTACAACACACTTAAAAATGAATTTTGCAGTACATTAGATGAGTATTAAACCAAACTGAAAACTTTCCTGAATACATAATGAAACAATCAATATGAAATTAGAATAAGCCAATGCCGCCATTATATGTCAGTGCAATATACATTAACGTTACCAATAGATTACTTTCTTCTTCAAAGGAAACGTGTACTGTATGATTCAATATGCATCCCAGCCAGTTTCTCTGCCCTTTCACAAATGTATCGCCTTATGGTGTCATTATGTATGAAGCGGTTTTGACAAAACCTGTTATCCCCCATAATACTGCTGGCTGGAAAGAAAAAGCAATTTCTGCTTTTTCGTCAGGGCTCTGTCAGAAACCATGTACACTTTTGTATCCGCTTTCTTTTGCTTGTACAATACCTCTGAGGAAGGTTGTAACCTATCAATCACAGTCAGATGGGCCCTGCTGACATCACAACGCTGGATTTTACATCACACCGACAAGAAAACGACAAGCATTGAAATGGTTTATGCAACATTCTAATGCAGGGCTTCCCAACCATTTTAGTTAAAAAAACAAAAACAAAAAACCTTGAATTGGCCTTTAAAGACACTGAAATTTCCAACATTTTTGTGCAATATATACCGTTCTGCTCATAAGTTTACATACATCTTGCAGAATATGCAAAATGTTAACAAAATAAGAAGGAAAATTGCAGGGGTATATAAACTTACGAGCAGAACTGTACCTAGATATATGCCATAAAATGTATATAATTATTGAAAACACTGTTTCCCTGCAATCCTTACAAAAAAAAACAAAAAAACGTTAGAAAACCTCAATTAAATTGACCAGTTTCAGGACCTAAAAAAAAAAAAATATATATATATATATAGTGCTGTCAATCGATTAAAAAAAATTTACTAATTAATCCAAACTATTGAATAGAATCATTACTATTGAACTATTGAATCACAGTTTCCAAAAATATATTCAGCAAAAACTTTCCTATTAATATTGATAATATTAAGATATGGAATATGATTCTGATGGATCATGTGACACTGAAGAATGGAGTAATGGCTGCCGAAAAATTTAGCTTTGCTATAACGGTAATAAATTACATTTTAAAATTGTAATAATATTTCACAATTTTACAGTTTTTACCGTATTTTTGATCAAGTAAATGCAGCCTGTGTGAGATGCATAGGAGACTTCTTTCAGAAAGCATTATATATTCCTACTAACTTAATTTATGACTGGTAGTGTACTTCGCTCAAGCATTTACAAAAGCGAAAGCGCTCTTACCCGGTAGTAGTCAGTGCTGTAGATGTCTCTTGACATTCCAAAGTCTCCGATTTTCACCAGCAGCCCGTTGCCCACCAGGCAGTTGCGTGTGGCCAGGTCACGATGCACAAAGTGCTGAGACGCCAGGTAGGCAATCCCTGATGCAATCTGACTGGCTATGTGCAGCATCTGAGACAAACCCAGTTCCCCATTGGTCTGCAGTGGCTCTCCGTCAACCAGGATCATTGCATCTGGACCATGAGCTCTGAAAAGTATAAAATAAGGATTTCAATTTTGTCACTTCAGTCCAGTAAAGTATTTGGATGCCTACAACACACTTAAAAATGAATTTTGCAGTACATTAGATGAGTATTAAACCAAACTGAAAACTTTCCTGAATACATAATGAAACAATCAATATGAAATTAGAATAAGCCAATGCCGCCATTATATGTCAGTGCAATATACATTAAAGTTACCAATAGATTACTTTCTTCTTCAAAGGAAACATGTACTGTATGATTCAATATGCATCCCAGCCAGTTTCTCTGCCCTTTCACAAATGTATCGCCTTATAGTGTCATTATGTATGAAGCGGTTTTGACAAAACCTGTTATCCCCCATAATTCTGCTGGCTGGAAAGAAAAAGCAATTTCTGCTTTTTCGTCAGGGCTCTGTCAGAAACCATGTACACTTTTGTATCCGCTTTCTTTTGCTTGTACAATACCTCTGAGGAAGGTTGTAACCTATCAATCACAGTCAGATGGGCCCTGCTGACATCACAACGCTGGATTTTACATCACACCGACAAGAAAACGACAAGCATTGAAATGGTTTATGCAACATTCTAATGCAGGGCTTCCCAACCATTTTAGTTAAAAAAACAAAAACAAAAAACCTTGAATTGGCCTTTAAAGACACTGAAATTTCCAACATTTTTGTGCAATATATACCGTTCTGCTCATAAGTTTACATACATCTTGCAGAATATGCAAAATGTTAACAAAATAAGAAGGAAAATTGCAGGGGTATATAAACTTACGAGCAGAACTGTACCTAGATATATGCCATAAAATGTATATAATTATTGAAAACACTGTTTCCCTGCAATCCTTACAAAAAAAACAAAAAAACGTTAGAAAACCTCAATTAAATTGACCAGTTTCAGGACCTAAAAAAAAATATATATATATATATATATATAGTGCTGTCAATCGATTAAAAAAAATTTACTAATTAATCACACATTATTCTGAAATTAATCGCGATTAATCCCACCTAATATTAAGTTTTTAAATATACTTTTATATTGCAATAATTTTCACATTCAATCTTCAAATGAATGTACAAACAACATAAAGATAGTATATTTTTTAATATTTGTTTTTTTATGACTGAAGGCCAGTATCAATGATACCAATATAAAATTGCCCCCCCCCCTAATATTTAACCATTGACTATTCAACATGACTAGCCATTCAACATTACAGTATAATTCAGAACTATCAATTTTGACATTTATTAGACTTTAAAAAAATAAAACAACCTTCACATAAACCCATTATAAAACCAACTCTTTTTACCTTTTCTGACCCACTTCAGGTCTTAAAGTCTCTATTAATGAGCTGACGAGTTAAATCGGGTGTATTAGACAGTGCTGGGCTGCTCCAGGACCGTTTTGAAAGCCATTTCAGAGACATGTTCTTAATTAAATGTGACACATAAAATATATTACATGCATGCACAGTTTTAAGGCAGCTTTTTGGTAACTTCATGACTTAACTGACCATGACATTGCATGCACATAGTTTATTTCGCGCTTTGATATGAAAGGATACTGGCTACAGCGTGCGCCGGCGTCTTTATGCATGCAATTGAAGAGCCGTTTCCTCGCTCGTTTGACTCGCGCCTGGCGCTGAAGTGAAGTGGAGTGAACGTCTGAAATGTCTCCCGTTCTCAGTCGTTCTGCGACTGAATAAATGCACTTCTTGTCATGAGAAAAAGTGACAGAAGCAGCAGTTGTGAGTGGGGTGGCCAACCCTAGCCCCACCCCTGCGTTAATTGCATTAAATATTTTTAACATGTTAAACTGAAAAAATTAATCTCCTGCGTTAACGCGCTAATTTTGACACCACTAATGTGTGTGTGTATATATATATATATATATATATATATATA
>NW_015505229.1:1763454-1780182 GCF_001515645.1 Sinocyclocheilus grahami
AAATAATATTATTTTTTAAAATATTTTTTTATATTGCAATAATTTTCACATTCAATCTTCAAATGAATGTACAAACAACATAAAGATAGTATATTTTTTAATATTTGTTTTTTTATGACTGAAGGCCAGTATCAATGATACCAATATAAAATTGCCCCCCCCCCTAATATTTAACCATTGACTATTCAACATGACTAGCCATTCAACATTACAGTATAATTCAGAACTATCAATTTTGACATTTATTAGACTTTAAAAAAATAAAACAACCTTCACATAAGCCCATTATAAAACCAACTCTTTTTACCTTTTCTGACCCACTTCAGGTCTTAAAGTCTCTATTAATGAGCTGACGAGTTAAATCGGGTGTATTAGACAGTGCTGGGCTGCTCCAGGACCGTTTTGAAAGCCATTTCAGAGACATGTTCTTAATTAAATGTGACACATAAAATATATTACATGCATGCACAGTTTTAAGGCAGCTTTTTGGTAACTTCATGACTTAACTGACCATGACATTGCATGCACATAGTTTATTTCGCGCTTTGATATGAAAGGATACTGGCTACAGCGTGCGCCGGCGTCTTTATGCATGCAATTGAAGAGCCGTTTCCTCGCTCGTTTGACTCGCGCCTGGCGCTGAAGTGAAGTGGAGTGAACGTCTGAAATGTCTCCCGTTCTCAGTCGTTCTGCGACTGAATAAATGCACTTCTTGTCATGAGAAAAAGTGACAGAAGCAGCAGTTGTGAGTGGGGTGGCCAACCCTAGCCCCACCCCTGCGTTAATTGCATTAAATATTTTTAACATGTTAAACTGAAAAAATTAATCTCCTGCGTTAACGCGCTAATTTTGACACCACTAATGTGTGTGTGTATATATATATATATATATATATATATATATATATATGATAAATATGTATTTCTAGTACATTTCTAAAATATTGATAGATTAAATAAAGGTTCATGGACATGTTAAGCATCAACTACCCATATACTGTGTTATATTGTATTCTCATTTAGAACATTTCATTAAAAATGTACTGTATATATTTTAAAATTAATTTGGCATTCTGTCATAATCATAACCCACCACAATTCCATCACAAACTTCTGGTTGAGAAATTCTGGTCTCGTAAGACTATAGAATTCCCAGAGCATCACATCGGAATTCAGTGGTTCTATAATTATGTTACACTTGGTCTGTGACCTCAATCAATAATAACTGATTCCCTTTGTATTGTCATTGAATTTCATTTTCATCATTACACAAGCAAAGCACAAAGATTACTGTGTTATGACAGCCACAAACCTGAGGAACTTGTTGAGGTCTCCGTGTTTCATGTACTCGAAAACCATGATAAGCGGGTCTCCGTCCACGCAGACGCCATAGAACTTCACTATGTGCTCGTGCTGAAGGTTGGTCAGCAGCTCGGCCTCCCGCTGGAAGTCTTTCCTCGCCTCAAGGGTGGGATCCTTCAGAGTCTGTGTAGACACATAAGACGGACAGTTTATTGTCTGAAAACCACAATAATAGATACTAAAGCATTGTGGGTGAAACCAAAGATATTTTGGGGGAAAGTGAAATTAAAATCCGTATTTCAAAAACAAATCATCAATATGATTGGAAATATTGTGTATATCCATGAATTAAATGTGCCTTTGCTATTATTTTTTGATACTCTTGGTACAAGTAAATTAATTAAGGGAGCTTAAATGAGTCAGTCGGTAATAAATAATTCAAGTGAACAATTAATCAGGTTAATGAGACTAACTGCTCCAACTAATCTGGATCTAAACGGTTCCGTCTCTAATGGTTTATGAATCCCAAACATACAATATGCCACAAACCAATTGAGCATGCAGAGCTATTTTTGACAATATACTTAAATGCATAATCAAAATGTAGATGAGTTGACAAATATTATTGCAGATCTTTATTATTGCACAGTGCTTTAAATCTATCAGGGAAATATCCACAACAAAATATAAATATCCAGATCTGTGACACCTTAAAACGTTGACATAGATTTAAATGCATAATCAAAACCTAGATGAGTTAACACAAATACTGCACAGATATTGTAGATGTCCAAAGTACTTTCAATTATTCATGTAACACATTTCATAACAGATCATATATTTTTCAAGATTTTCAAGGCACATATTCATGGACTAAACCTCAGGGCGATGCACTCAAGGAAGATGCACAAATGACCGTCTCTGATTTGTTTGTGCCTGTCTTTGTCTTTTCTGAAAGATTAAATAGTTGCCTGTACACATCCGTCTTTTTGTCATCTTATATCCCGTCATTCACTGAAAAATAACCCCCCTCTGAGGCCTTGGCCGTGATACTTGCATCGCAGTGTGTTTGTGAGGAATCGCTCCTTCAATTATGTTATAATTGCGTTTCGCCCTCAGAGCTCGCAGTTTAATTTTAATTAGAGCTACCGTGGGTTAATCCATATCAGGAATTGCAAAGAGGTTAATGCGTTGGAGATGGATGAGAGAACCAATTCGCAGATGGTGAGGTATCTATCCCTATCCATAATGCTTTATTACCCCTGTGTTGCGAAATTGGCCACCTGCACAGGTTGAAGAGAGCAGGGGGGATGAATCCAGCACCACCTGGGGGGCTGTCACTCGTAATAAGGGTCTGGAGGTCTAGAGCATCAGGTGGAGATGGGGGAGAGCAAAGATACGAGAGAGACGCTGGCAGCTCTTTGGCCAAAATACAAGAAAAACACTTGACCTCTGAATTTGAGTTGGACGGCTTTCAAACAGCAGCTGCTGTGATAGAGCTCCATGAAGCCAACGAAGCCAAGCAGCTTCCCAGAGGAACGTTTTATTGCTCAGAGGTTGCTCTTTCAAAGCTGAGGAGACACATTTAGGTGTCAACGATGCCTCAGAACAGATGTTTCTCCTAGAGTTCCTTAGGTGAAATAAAAATAGATGAAAACTACACCACTGTTGAAAGACAGTGTAAGTATAGAGGTATAAAATGAAATGGCTTGCAGCTCAAACTCATTTCTCAGGTTCCTCCAAGAACAGAAATGTGTTTAATGAGATAGCTGCCTTTCGATTGGAGACTTTTTAATATATTTAATATTAGACTAATCAAAGACATCTTTGGGATTTATTCTGAACCATCAGATATTTTTAATATTAATGGAGCCTTTGGAAAAAGCAGTTGGACATTTTTTTTTAACATGGGTTAGTAATAAAGCAGGGCATGTAGCTGCTTGTGTTCCTCTGCACATGAGATTCTTCTTCTGACACCATCAGAAAGAAAACGTCAGCTCCATCATTCCTGATTACAGTGTCTCCAGACTAATATGCTTTGAGGGATGATAAACCATCACTAGCAGACAGTATTATTGCTCCAGATTTATTCTCCAGCTGACCTGAACTAAATATCATATCAATATCCAATATCATCTCAAAGATGATGAAAAAGGGGAACACATGGGAGAACTGGGTGCCGGTAACATTATGACTAGACATATATAACCCAAATAGAGTGTTATAGAAAAAAAATAAGTCAGAATTGTGAAATGCAAACTCAAAATTCTTTTAAAATTTTCACAACAAAATACTATATGTTTGACTTCATACTTCAACAAGTCAGCATTTGTGAAACCTTGAAACGTTGACATTTTTAAACTGACAAACAAACTGACGCACTTATAGATCATCACTGATCTAGAGACGGTCTTCAATAGAGCGCCTCAGCCCACTGGATGCTGAGTTCCTTGACCTTGGTGAATAGTCCCATGTGGTAAACCATGTTAAAGCATTATCCAGGAACTGTCTGCCCACAGCGGTGACTCATTCCTCTCTGGCTATGTCATGAAGACTAAACCACAGCACTGCAATATCTTAATACCCTCCCAAACCTTATATCAATGGCAAATATTAAACGCAACTGTAGCTGATCTCTCCTCGAAGCACAGCAGAGCTCTTTCCATCATTGATCTTAGTCAACAAATCCTCCACCACCAAGAAGTCTCGCGATCGTTCCCCGAAAGAAAGCCCTCTCTGGTGGGCACAGGGGGATCAACTTTATATGTCATTCGAGGGGGGATGAAAAAAAGGGCTTGACCTTTGGAATGAGTCCTGTGTAACTGGAGAGCGCCACGGCCCTGCTGGAATGGAGGGATCATCTCTTACCTTGACAGCCACCAGCATCTTGTCCTTAGTGGGGCTTAGGTTGTAGCACTCTGCCAGGAACACCTTCCCAAAGGCCCCTTCGCCCAGTTCCCTCTTAAGCACGATGTCTCTGCGCTTAATGTGCTGTACATCTGGAGGGGAAGAGAGAGAGAGAGAGAGAGAGAGAGAGAGAGAGAGAGAGAAAGAGAGAGCGATTGAGCGGATTGTGCGACAGTCTTCCTGCAGGCGGTGCTGCAAAACAGAGATCGAAGCACAGCAGAGCTCTTTCCATCATTGATCTTAGTCAACAAATCCTCCACCACCAAGAAGTCTCGCGATCGTTCCCCGAAAGAAAGCCCTCTCTGGTGGGCACAGGGGGATCAACTTTATATGTCATTCGAGGGGGGATGAAAAAAAGGGCTTGACCTTTGGAATGAGTCCTGTGTAACTGGAGAGCGCCACGGCCCTGCTGGAATGGAGGGATCATCTCTTACCTTGACAGCCACCAGCATCTTGTCCTTAGTGGGGCTTAGGTTGTAGCACTCTGCCAGGAACACCTTCCCAAAGGCCCAGTTGCCCAGTTCCCTCTTAAGCACGATGTCTCTGCGCTTAATGTGCTGTACATCTGGAGGGGAAGAGAGAGAGAGAGAGAGAGAGAGAGAGAGAGAGAAAGAGAGAGCGATTGAGCGGATTGTGCGACAGTCTTCCTGCAGGTGGTGCTGCAAAACAGAGATTGAGAAACGTGTGCATTTCATGAGTCGGATTGCGGTCACTCAGGCTGATCAGCTAAGTTGAAGGAACATGGCACCAAAAACAGACTTTTATGATATATCGAGTGAAAGAAAAATATGCATGAAATAATTTTTTTTTTAAATAAACTAGAAGAAATATGAAATAAAAATTGAACCTACTTACAGTTTTCAATAAATGCACCTGGTATTAATTTGCATGACTCATCAATAATAATAATAATAGCTATTATTATAATAATTATTATTATTATTAAAAACAAATCGCAAAATATTTTAACAAGTCACACAAAAATGTGTTAGAAATGATAAATTAGTAATAATGTTTTTTTCCAAATAATTCAATTAATTGTTTGTAAAAGAAAACAACAACAATAATAATAAACTTATTTCGTTCTTATTTTGTAAAAATGCATTAATGTTAGAAATTGTATGTATTTATTTAATATTTAATATTATATCATTAATATTCCAGTCAAGTAAAAAAGTCCAAAATGTTGTTGTCATTATTAATTCACTTTATTATTAAAAAATGAAACGTTAGTAAATATTTAAATGCATTAACTTCCCAATAAAGAAATGTCAAGTCCAAAATGTTGCTATTATTATTATTATATTTTATTCATAAAATGAATGTTAGTGAATATTTATTTATTTACATTCCCATTCCAATCAACTAAAAAACTATATCAAGTCCTAAAAGTCTCACATCAAAATGTATTGTAAATGTGATTTCATTTTGAGTTTATAAAAGGAAATTCAAGGTAATATAACCTTGCAAAACACACTGAGCCAACCCGTTTGATGTCATTTGTTTTTCAACATTCATGTATTTTCATAAGTTTTATTCTAGATAGTTGGTGTGATCTCTGAATGCAGTTCATTTAACCTGACTGCTCAAACATACGCCTGGAGAGTACATTTACTCAACACACACACACAATTGCATCATTTTACATCCAAATCTTCATTTGAGCGCCTATCGGGAGCTGCAGTATGAAACGATCCAAACACAAGAGATCAGGTGGATTTGCCTCTGATGCAGAGATGAATGAAACCACGTTTGGTCCACTGGGCAGGGTAATGGAGCAGCAACCCTATCTGCTGCTGGTTCAAGTCCCCGCTGAGCTTTACTGCGGCTCTGCCCTTGAGTGAGGAATGTAACCTCAAACACCCTAATAAATACTGCCACGACATTACAGACGGCCGGTGATAATCTAGAGATGATCTCCTGTCTGACTTTGATGTCCAGATAATCGCTGGATGTTATGAAGAAATTTGATCGATAGAGCAACATATAGTGGGTCACCATGAGAAATGAAAATCAACAAAGAAAAGCTCTCCAACAGGGGGTTGTTTTGTTTTGTAGTGTACTGTCAATGGTATGTTTGAGGTAATGTGTTACATTTTGAACTCGTACAGGGTATTAGCTGTTGCATGCAAACTATATCAGGAAGACAAACTTTTAAACAACAAAAATAACCACTTTAAATATGTTAAGTAAATAAAAACAGTCGCAAGCTTCTATTTGGCAAGAAACAGACTTGGAAAACGGGCAATAAGACAAAAGTAACTATTACCTTTACTAACAATAGACCTCATTCATGAAACACAAGCAGAACAAAACGTTAACAAAACACATTACAGAATTGAATGTCAAATGAATGTAATAATATCAATTCATACAGAAATTTGTAAGGATAATACATGTTCATGAATGTTTTTCCAAATAATTCAAAATACATACATTTGTTAAATAAACAGTACAATTTAAAATAATATGAGTTTTTTTATATATATTTGTGTTATACAATATTTATTTAATTGTATATTTGTATGTTTTATTTTTATAAATGTATATATTCCAATCGAGTAAAATGCTCACATTTAGGAAGGTCAAAAATATCGTAAATGCTATTTCATTTTTTTTTGTTTACATTATTATTATCATTACATTTTAATAATTTTTAAAATTCAATATTTAACAAATGTTAGTGAATATTTTTTGTATGTATTTACTATTTATTACATATTAATTTTATAATATTATTAATTGAGTGTATTTATATAGAAAAAATAACAAAAGCAATCTTAATTGCTCCTATAATAGTTTTTATTGTATTTTCCAATCAAGTAAAACAAAAATAAAATAAAAATAAATGTAAAGCTATTTCATTTTGTGTTTACATTATTATTAATAAATAAAATGCATGTAATTAATTATTACCGGTATTATTTTTTTTATTTATGAAAATGCTTAATATTACAATCAAGTAAAAAAAAAACATCACAAAATTTTAATGTTGTAAGATTTTTTTTTACAACAACGTACAAAGAAATTGATTTTGTATATTGTTTGAATAAGGCCCAATGCAATGCAATTTCCTACTTTTTTTGGAGGAACACATTGCCATACATTTACAAGTAACCTTCCCTAACGTTGCAAACAAGTTGATGACCCATCTTCAATACGAACAGAAACGTCAAATTGAGCAGATTTAATTCGCGGCTACCGAAGCGCAACTTACAGTGATGTAAGGCAGCCTGAGTGGGTCTTTAATCTCTGTACCTTCCACCTGCTTCCATTCCCAGCTCTCAGTCTGCTGCGAGGCAGCGAGCTCCATATGGCCGACCACGACAGCATCTGCTATTTACTCCAAACAGGAGTTTTGAATAAGCCACCATCCAACATCAACACTTACTGCCCAAAGTTACGAGTCATTCTACTATTTTCCCCCATTACAAAGGCTAATTCTCAGAGGAAAAAAAAGCTAATATTGATAAATGGACAGCACTCAAGGATAGCCTTTTGTATTAGCTGGCAAACGCCCCGTTCTTCATCTAAGCAGAGGCTCTAATCAGCAGAAACATATTAGGGACAATTTCATTTAGGGCTGCTGAGGCAATTCCACATTGTGGCAGGCGTCCAACGGCGATGGTAAATATTTCAGCACACTCGATTGTACGAGTCTCCATCACAGAAGGTTTTTTCACAAAGGCACCAGTGGAGATTAAGACAAAGGATGGCGAACACATGCATTACTTCCAAACTAATTAAAAAGCATTTATTTAATCAGGACAGAAAACGACGACGGGAGAGAGCCTGAGACAAAGATGGAGAGAGAGAACGGCCTTTTGTTTTCTCCATCTCCTATTCTAGTGAGTGATAGGTTCACAATTAGCAGGTGACGGGTGCGTTGGAAGTACTTTAAGCTTGCAGTGCAATTAAGAAAGTTACAAATTGCACGGGCTAATTGTCTTATTACGCCAACTGTTGTGTTGCATTCACCTCACAGGTTGCGTTGTGAGAGGGCACTCAGGAGAGGAGGTTACCCGCACAAGACGTCGTCTGTCTAAACATAGTGAGCAGCTGGGAATAGAGGACTTCATCCTAATTAGGCCGCTTTACCCCCACCGCTCTCCCGCAGATGTTTACTCAGTCTCGCTGAAAATGACACAACGGACCAGACAAAAGCTGATTCGGGGTTCAAATGCATGTAAATCGTTGCAAGAAAAAAAAACAGAAAGAAAAAAACAGGATTATGCTGGACTTTCCCCGCAGCAATTTACTTCCTCGCTCGAAAGCAACGCTAAATGAACCTGAAAGAGCACCTGTTCGTTTCCAGCCAGCCACAAAGTCGTTTCCTCCTGTGTGATGACTTAATGCACTTACGACTCTTTTGTAAATGACTCCTTTTAAAATGCTACAATCTCTGAAGTCTGAGAAACAATGGAGTAAACAAAAGCGGGAAATGGAATATTCCTGGAGCACTGATGCTGAAAACTTAAAGCTTTAATGGAATAGTTCATCCAGAAATCAAGATTTGCTGAACATTTGAGTTTGATTCTTCATGGGAAAAAAGATTTTTCATCACTTGCTCACCAATGGATCCCTTACAGTGAATGGGTGCCGTCAGAATAAAAGTCTCTCTTGATTCTGATGAGACTCAGCATTATTATGGATAGAGGACTTGCATTTTAGGCAAAAGCAACCATAAGAAGTTATAAATGTTTTAATGATGGATTTGATTCTTACAAACATTCAGCTTTTCTCTTTATAATATGTTAATTGTTGGACTGGAGTCGTGTGGATTACTTGTGGATTATTGTGATGTTTTTATCAGCTGTTTGGACTCTCATTCTGACAGCACCCATTCACTGCAGAGGTGAGCAAGTGATGTAATGCTAAATTTCTCCAAACCTGCTCCTATGAAGAAACAAACTCATCTATGTCTTGGATGGCCTGAGAGTAAATTTTCAGGTAATTTTTTTTTTTTTTGGGTGAACTATTCCTTTAAGAATCATTTTGTAATTGTTTCACGACTCTCGAAATTCAAAATGAATCATGAGGCACCAAATGATCCCATCCCAATCCCAGGACAATTTCAGTTCAAGCTAACATTTCTTTCAGTAAACATTGGCATTAGACTATCAGGTGAAATCTTATTCCTAACAGTCAATCTTTTCAGACACTGTTTTTCTACACTACATGATAGAGCAAAACATCAAGCTTATTACAACATTAAGAATATATTGATAAAAGTTTTGTAATGTGACAATTTCATGACAATTAAACACGTATAAACAGTTAATTTTAGTTCAGTGTAATGCAAAATAGTTGTTTAAATCAAAAATCTTAATATACATTTCAATTGTTAGAATCTTTGTTATATTATAACTTGTATTTCCTCAATACAGAATCAAAATGAATCAATTAAATAAATCATTAATTAAAAAGTACAATTATTTGTACTACAAATAGTACAAAGCTACTTAAAATTTTTACTTTAAAATATGTAATTTATTTTATTTTCAATGTTATTAATTAGCACATTACATTGAGCTACTAAAAATTTAATGTGCTTTTTAAAAATAAATTAATAAATAAGGCATGCAAAACAATTACATTTACATTCTTATATACATATATATACAGTATATATATATATATATGTAGAAATTGTGTTAAAAAAGGCATTGTTCTATGAAGTATCTATGAAGTATTCTATTAAGCATTATAATTCAAAAGTTTGGGATCTGTAAGATTTAAAAAAATATATATGTTTTAGTAAAAAAATTCTTATGCTCACCAAGGCTGCAAATTTTTCTTTAATTTTTTAATTAGAAATGGAGTTAAAAAACAGTTTGTTTTAAAAATAGGTTTCATTTTTTATGCAATGATAAGATTACCCAAATATTACCCAAAACATTTTTTTGTCTGACAGTTTTTTCTGACAGTCCATTACATTTGAATTAAAAATAATTGACTAACTGATTGATTGACCGATTAAAAACAAACATGAATGCCAAGAAAGTAAAACAAGAGATATTGTTCACCAATGTTTTACAGTCTAATTAAAAATAACTCGTACCTTGAGAGCAACACACCCACACTAAATAGAGCTCCGTGTGACAAGGCCAAAGATTTCCAAGTGTTATTTTTTCACAGTCCCGATTAAACAAGCACATGTGCTACACAAGTGCCCTCAAGATACTATTAATAAAGCATGGGGGTGTGCAGCCATTTGCAGGCAAGGTTAATGCAAGCCTGTCTTCTGCGGCATCCCTGGTTGTGTGTTTACATCTTTTGCTTACTATCGGGACCGGCTGTCAGAAGCAGCCCCGCAAGGACTGTTGGAGGGGACCGTGGGACGTGTTCCTGTCAGTAAATGCACACACACACCCTCTTCCTGTCTATCAGAAGACAGACTGCTGCGCATAGACCTGCCCACTTGACAACCATGTGTCCTACATACACACGACTGTGCCATTTCCTTACTCTCCTCCCACAAGAATGCATAACAAAGCATCTCCAGCTCACGATTTAGGCCTGTTGACAAATGAACGTCTCGACAGACTCTGTCCAGGTAGTTTTATGTAAGGCCTGCATTTTGCTATTGCAGAATCATGTCATTTTCCTCCTTTTTATCTCCTTAGCTCTACATTTCCCTCTGGTCGAGAAAAAGCATGCTTTAGAGCATCTAAAAAAGCAGATACATGTAGGTGAGAAAATACGGCTTGTGGGGGAGGGATCCTGTAAAGACCCAGTCAGCAGCAGGTGAATTACATGCTCCATGTGGTTATTCACTGGTGAGATATCACAGATTTATTTAGCGTTCCTTGTATGCATTACTTTGATAAATATCTCTCCCCAGGTTTTTCCTACAGGGGCATTTCAGATAGAGCCTGGTACAACAGATCCAAACACACTATTTCAAAGGCCTACATGTGAACTGAACAAAAACATGGCTGCAAGATGAATCACCTGCTTCTGCTGCTCTCATGAGAAGACACATAACAAACAAGAGAAGCAGGAAACACTTTACTCAAAACTTGCAAATAATATAGCTTATAACAACATTCCTAAATGCATTATGTAATATGTTATAAGAGTAGCATGGACCCAGCAATAATGGTAACCACTGTAATAGTTATATCAATTAACATAATTATAGTTTAGGCATAATATATTTTTTCTACATACAGTCACTGGATATATATATATATATATGTGTGTGTGTGTGTGTGTGTGTCCCTGGACCACAAAATCAGTCATAAGGGTCAATTTGAAATTGAAATTGAGATTTATACATCAGAATAAGCTTTCCATTGATGTATGGTTTGTTAGAATCGGACAATATTTGGCCGAGATACAACTATTTGAAAATCTGGAATCTGAGGGTGCAAAAAAAATAAAAACATCTAAATACTGAGAAAATCGCCTTTAAAATTGTCCAAATGAAGTTCTTAGCGATGCATATACTTGCGGTAGGAACTTTACAAAATATCTTCATGGAATATAATCTTTACTTAATATCCTAATGATTTTTGGCATAAAAGAAAAATCGATAATTTTGACCCATACAATGTCTATTGCTACAAATATACCCAAGCTACTTAAGACTGGTTTTGTGGTCCAGGGTCACACACATACACACACACACATACATATATATATGCACTCTAATATTAATTATATTAATTATAATAATAATTATGAATATTACTTTTAAAAGATTTTACTATATATTGCATTTACATAGTAGAAATCAGCCCATGAATTACTGGATAATGGCTTGAAGTAAAGTGTTACTGAAAACAGAGATAAAAAATTCTGAATGAAAACCATTGCTACTGTCACTCATGATGAATTTGTGTAAAAAATATCATAAACTTAAAGACTGGGAGGTAATAAATAAATAAATATAAATATAAGCGTACGAATTCATGACCGTGTATGATTCCTGAACGATAAAAACAGGGTAAGCAAACACGGCAATCACATGAATAAGAGATGAAGCTTAACCGCGGGCACTGGCGTGTGAAAAAGCTTGTTGATGGTGTGTGTGTGGAAAAGATGGACTCAAGAATGAAATTTGAGTTTTGTGGTGGTGCCGTACATACAGGAGAGGTGTAACGTGAGCAATGACAGTCAATTTCCACTATGAGTTAGTCATTCATGCACTACAGGCAGCGAGAGAATAAGGATGTTTACGTGAGTGTCTATTGCCACTACTAAATATGACGCAAAAAAAAAAGCATTACTGCAGCAGTGGTACTTGATAGTCTATTGTGGCACAAGAGACACAGCTGAAATCGATGTAGATTGAAATAGATTTTATGAAAATGCCTGTGAGATAGAGCTGTAATCATCTGCCATGGCTGTGACGCTTTTCAAGCACAATAAGAGGAAATCAGAACATTTAAAGAAGGAACTAAATTAAAAGGCGCAATGCTAGCTTCAGTTCATAGCTCTTTAATTTAGAAGTGTATATTGTTTGATAATTCCAGAAAATCAAACAACAGAAAACGGCTTTATTTATGCTTTCTCATGATCAGACAAACCAATCAATATCTGTCTTCGACACTAAGTTAGATAAAGAGCTAGACTTAAACACTCTCGCATTACAGGAAACTGGAAAAATGTGCCGCTCCTTCTCAACACGATTACTGGTTTACAGAATTCCCGTGTTTTCATCTGAAGCTTGGAATAATCTCCAACCCCTCCAGCACTGAGGGAAGGGGATGAAGTGAGTGTGTGACACATTAGTCTACAGCACGTCACATCAGCTTGGGCTCTTTGAGATGGAGTGACCTGGAGAACACACTCGCCTGATGATTGATCTGGATGAAATTGTGTGGGTCCAAAATGTTCAAAGCTGTCAGAGCTAGTCCATTTTCAGAGTACATACATAAAATAGAGGTCCCTCTATCTTAGAAGTGACAGTATTTTAAAAGAAAAAAAGAAAGAAATAAAGAAAAATAAATATATAATTGATATATATGCAAAATAAAATGTAAGTTATTTATTTTTATATTCCTATCTATCTATCTATCTATCTAAATTAAAGATTTGTTTCAAATTTTTAAGAATTGTGTTAAATTATTTCTCTCTTTAATCTGTAATATTAATTAATTGTAACATAGATATAGTTATAGATAGGTATCTCAATCAGTGTAATCATTTAATTACAAATGTATTTCTGATTTTTAACCATCTCTGTGTGTGTACAAAAATGTCTCTCTATCCCTCTTTAAATTGTAAAAATAAATGTAGTGCTGGTGAGCAATTTAATAAAAATATTCCAAACTTAATATATCCAATACTGCCTCAAAGGAGTTGACAAACATCCAAACCTGTTTCGAATGTTCTGAAGCTTCAACCTGTAAGATTTACATTCATTACATACATTATCCTTCATTGCGTATGCGTAAACAGTGTACGTACACACACACACACGGGTCATTTAGACCCAGTGCTCTCAATTATCCTGTACCTGAAAGTACATTTGTGTACCGGGGTCTGTGATAGGCTTTTTCCGATGAGCTCTTGAGAGATGAAAAAGCTTGAGTCGTGTTTACGAAAATAATGAATGCATTTCCATTGAAAACACACCGGGCCAGAAGTCAACAAACATAATTCAACCAGATTTGTATACAAACCAATTTGAGTACCAAACAAGGCTAATCCACAAAGCACACGTAGCGTTCGATGTTTCGCCCCAGGTAATTGTGATTTAGTACATCGTCTCTCAGGCGACAGACAATGGAGGTCGATGCATAAAAGTTACAGCGTCAAAACAGCGACGTCAGGCACATACGTGCCTTAAGAGCTAGGCCTTTATTTACTGCTTTATTGGGTTAATTAATTAGGTTGCAACGGCAGCAGCCTAATGATTTTATTATGCGGAGAACGGATGAGGAAAGGGAAGGATGATGAGGAGAAGTGATGAAGGTTATACATTGTTGGCAAATGACCGTTATGCCACTATGTTGCAATTAGAGTGTTTTAATGAGTTGGTGGGGGACGCATTAGCATTTATTGAGAGGTGCAGGCTATCAACAGGGCAAACAACCTAAGAGAGAGCATGGCATGACTTAAGTTGTTTATATTACCAGCTTTTTCATATTTTCTTCAGGGGCAATTGTTGGATTTTGGTTTTAGGAAGGTTCTGCTCCTCATAGTGTGCCATGTTTTACGTGCAGTAAAGAGATTAAAAGTCTTTCATCATTTACTCATTTACTCATACTCATGTAATTTCACATTTTTATTATTTCCTTCGTCCTCATCCTAACCATACAGTAAGTACATGTACTGAACTATATTTTGCGTTTTAAGTGTGAGAAACTACGGACTCAAATTTAAAAATTGTAATTTATGTCACTGGAGGTTGTAACTTCGACACCATTTTGATTGACTTACAAACGTATTGCATCAAACAGACTTTTCAATTTTAGTGGGATGTTTTTGTTTTTTAATCACAAATTTTTAGGTGTGTTAAGATGAAAGATGAAGATGAAACTCCTTAACAGGGTCTAGACTCGGCTTTAAGGTAACATTAACCAACTAAATTCAACATTCATCATGTTTGACAAATACAACTGCAGCCAACTGGATTTAGAACTGAGACCATCATTACTGATGCAACTTAACACATGATCTGAAAGCCTCAAACTCTCCCAGTCCGCGTAAACATTTCATGCACCGGGCCCCGAAAGGAAGAGATTAAGACATAGATGGATGAGAGGAAGGGGGCATGACATCTGGAGATGGGGTAGAGAGCTCGGATTCAAGTCAATCTTTTGATATTGATTGCATCTGGGGCAAATTCATTTCCAGCTCATAATCTAAGAGCGGAGAGCGGCGATCACTCGCCAGTGGGATATGGGATGTACCATCCTATCAATTACCCTGAAGTGAGGGGCTTTTAAACATAGAACCTGACGCTGCCTTAGATTGTCCTAATCATTGTATCCTTTCCTTTGATGATTTGGCTCTGGATGGGATGCTGTTATGGCTTCCTGGCTCAAAGAAAAAAACGTGAGAGAAGGGATGAAGGGAGGCGAGAGGGTGGGAGGAAAAGAGGAAGAAGATGAAAAGTGAGAGAGAGTGCAGCGAGGCAGATGGAGAGGACCATGATGAACTCATCCAGAAGATCGGGCGACTCGCGTCTCATTCAGCCACGGTTATAAAGGTCTCATCTGTCATAGTTTGTCTGATCATTAAGCGATTTAAAACTTAGCTGCCTTCAAAGCCTCCTGCCAGCCCTCAGGACGAAGAGCTTTCTGACAGGTGGTACAGACGGCAAAGCTTAAACAGCATTTTCTCGACAGCAAAAATTCAATAAACACATTGTGAGCTCTGCGGAGAACAAATATGCATCTTTTGGTTATCACAGATTAGCTGTGTTTGAACACCACAAGAGACGCGGCTCAAATTGGTTTCCGAGGGCTTCCCGTTTTCAGGTGATGCAACGTCTTAAAATGACGTATCAAAAAAGCCTGAAACTCACACGGAACAAGCACAGAAAACTAAACTGCATTACGCAGAGGGACACAATGAAATTAGGGCTGGCAATTGAAGGAACATTTTTATCAATTACATAATATTTACACAAATAGTATATCAATATTATCTAAGAAAATAATTATATACTTTAAGTATAATAAACTTTAAATAACTTACTTTTTTTTAAATATAATAGTTTTATTTTTTTCAGGGGGTTATCAAATTGCCTTGTCATTTTAGTGTCATTTAAAAATAGATCAAAAATAAGAATATATATATATATTAGCTAAATTAAAACTGTAAAAATAAAAAAATATATAATGTATATTTTTAAAAAATAGTATTTTTAAGATTGTCAATTTAGCGTCATTTAAAAAATATAATAGTAAAATATAAGAATACATAAAATTATTTAACAAAAATATAAAGCTATAGTAAAATTGTTAAAAAAAGGTATTTAAATAATCTTTTTAAAAAATATTTCAGTCATTTAAAAAAAGATTTATGAAAAAAATAAGTATACATAATATGCATATAAATATTAAAGCTATAATAAAATTGTAAAACTTGAGTTTAAAGAAATAGCTGGGTAAATTTACATATGTTTAAATATATAATGTTTACTAGGGCTGTGCGATATTGAAGAAAAATGCGATATGCGATACCTTGTTAAAAAATGCGATATTCGATACGATATTGCTTAAAGAAAATCAATTTAAATTATATTTTAAAATATTTAAAAATTAAAATTATATAACCAATTTGTTTCACATTCTTTCTTGGAAAATAAAGAATCGCTATAACTTCTGAAAGCAGTGACCAGCAGTGTTTTAGAGGTACTTAAAAAGTAATGTCACAAATCAGAAAATGTAATTTAACATCAATGTGAACATACAAACAAAACAATTAGTGACACAAATTTTATATCATTGTAACTTTGCTTTCCACACACTTTAAGTACTTCTTCATATACCACAGCAAAAACTATAGTCTGAGAAAGTTCAAACACGATTAAAGGCAAGTGAACAGTCAGTAAAAAAAA
>NW_015505229.1:1785315-1786508 GCF_001515645.1 Sinocyclocheilus grahami
GCTCATTTCAGCATCTTGCGTGTGAAAAAGAAGAGGTATTGGAAATGAAACGGAATAAAAAAAAGAAGCCTGTGCTATTAATCTATTAGCATGCACATTCTCAAAACCCTTGTTGTAAACACCCACAAACACAACCCTAACAGACTATAAATCAGTCATTTTGCCATTAAATACTCATGCAGTTTGTATAGCATAACTCTAGGTGTTTATATACATATGTATGTTTTTCCACACTTCATATGATTTCTCTGGCTTACTGAGCTAGCCTGTGCATCGAGTGGAGGGGTTTAGAGAAATGGGGTCACTCATTACTTTGAGAACCATCTGTTAGTCGAGGTAAAGACTACAGAGGGATGGTGGAATCCATTTCCTATCTCTTGTAGCTGTAGATTTCAAACTCAAAATCATTTCAGCATCTTGCGTGTGAAAAAGAAGAGGTATTGGAAATGAAAAGGAATAAAAAAAAGAAGCCTGTGCTATTAATCTATTAGCATGCACATTCTCAAAACCCTTGTTGTAAACACCCACAAACACAACCCTAACAGACTATAAATCAGTCATTTTGCCATTAAATACTCATGCAGTTTGTATAGCATAACTCTAGGTGTTTTATATACATATGTATGTTTTTCCACACTTCATATGATTTCTCTGGCTTACTGAGCTAGCCTGTGCATCGAGTGGAGGGGTTTAGAGAAATGGGGTCACTCATTACTTTGAGAACCATCTGTTAGTCGAGGTAAAGACTACAGAGGGATGGTGGAATCCATTTCCTATCTCTTGTAGCTGTAGATTTCAAACTCAAAATCTTTTGGTTATCAGCTCAGCTTCTTAACTACTACACCACCATAACAGTTAATCTAATTCAATTAAACATTTTATGGTCTACCAACTAAGCTACACCGACTCCCAAGTCATCATCCACTGCTATTGATACCTCATTCTTTTCACGTCCTCCACTCTCCAAGAACAAAATGACAAATCAAGCAGCTTTACAACCCCTCCATGTGCTTCTCCATAGCCACCAGGCACTGTTTGATTGTGTATCAGCTTCATGGAGCAGCGGATATTGGCTTTGTTTGCCTACGGCTTTGTCGTTTTTCATCTGGGTCCCTCCACATTTTTTTAAAATAAAACAAAACTCTGTCAAACTCAGTCAACAACTCTGACAAATTGCCAATGCCCAAAGTATC
>NW_015505229.1:1786553-1801370 GCF_001515645.1 Sinocyclocheilus grahami
TATACAGTATATATATATATATAGTATATATATATATATATATATATATATATATATATATAGCATTTTAATTTTAGTTGTTTTAGAGTTTTAGTTGTTTATATATTTTTATACATATATTTGTATAAAATAATTTGAGGTCTGTGCTAAAACAAGTTTTTCTGTTAAAAAAAAAGTACAAAGGAAAAAAGATTCAGGATTCGACATTGACACCTCATGCAATCAGCTGTGTTGTTATTGCTTCGGCTCAGATGAATTAAATTAATCTTCTTGGTCGCCTCCAGGTGCTTCAAAAGTGATATCCAGCCTGAGTTGCATGTCTCTGCCCACAAACAAATCAAATTTATTTGATTATGAGGCAACAAAGCAGCACAATATGACTGATGAGACTCTGCCACATTTTTGGGGTTCAAAAGAGGCTGGAGAACCAGAATCACATCTTTAGAGGCCGATAAAATTAAGCCGATTTAACAAAGCTCACTTAGTTTGGGATTGTCTCCACATTGGAGACAGAACAGGCAGATCAGAAGCACATGGTGCCCGGAAACACAAGGTAGCGCCATTTTTCTCCCTGCACGCCACTGAGAATCCAATTTTGGCTTGATTTGGAAATCATGGAAAAGCTCATAGGAAGTACAAAGAGAATAAAAAAGAGTGAATGGGTGCGTTGAGGGAATACAGTCTGCCAGCCCCGGAATAATGTAAAATCCTAAAGACAGATAATTCACAGATTAGTTCGGATCAAGGCCGTGTGGAAGAGAAAACCCATCGGCGCTCCAAAAGGACTAGTGTGAATCCTTTTCTCAGGTGGAAATCAGAAGGTTTGCCAATTGTGCAAGAAATTAAAATTACCATATGAATATAGAGTCTTTTTCATCCTGGTTAAAGCAGATTAAATTACAATTTATCTGGAAATCAACCATTAAAATTCACGTAAAAATTTTCTTCTTTGAAAAATATTTATATAAAATGTTTTTTTTTATAACAATACCAACATATTTAATATATATATATAACATTTCTATATATTAAGAACTACTATGAGTACTATATGAGAACAAATAACTATATGAGAATAAAGTGAGAACTATATACTTCAAAACACTACACAAAAAAATCCACTTACTTTTGTAGTTGAGGCCGCTTTGAAAGCCCACTCAAATTCTTTTTAAACATAAAGTTAACAACTTTTCACGCCCCCGCTTCCTGCTTCACCCTCTCTTTTTCAAGCATACATATGCTTTTGTCTAGAATTCAATCTGTAAGGCACATGAGGGAATTTGCAGCCAACCTAAATTTAAACCCAAGTTCAATTTACTCTGGAAATATGATAGTACAGTAGGTGCACTAAAATATGATGAGTCTTGCTAAGGGGGGCAGCAGATTTATGCACTCCCTGAGCACACTGTAAAACTTTAGGCAAGGACAGAAACACCACAAATCACTGTCAATGTCGCTGCCACTCACTGTAATAAGTACACTTTCATAGGCTTTTCAAATGGCAGGAGTCTTCAGACTTTAATTGAATCAGTTCTGTTTGGAAGCGTACTCAAGGGGGCAATGAAGTGCTCGGGAATGTCTGCCTCCTGCTGTGTGGAACAAAGTCGGATTACGGAAAATGGCTGTTGGCGGGCAGCAGGAATGGAAATCATGAGTATGCAGTGCAAAATATATATTCAAATTTTAAAAAATGGCAATATTTAATTGATTAAAGATTAAATTGATTCTTTGATTGACACATGATTCAAATGCCTCACTAATTCTCACTGATGACTCACTGATTCACCAATTAACTGATTTAATTAATTAAATGATGACTGGACTGATTCATTGATTCATTAATCGACAGATGATTCAAATGACTCACTGATTCCCAAATTTACTGATTCACCAATTAATTGATTCAATGATTATTTCAGCATACAGTAGTAACAATTCTTGTTTAATTGCAAATATGACGTCAAAAAATTAATGACTTACTGTATGGTTCAGTAAGCAAATCAAATAATTCAGTTTGATCCAACTGGCTCACAAGACTCATTTGTTCAGGAATCAAACTACACTTTACTTTTTCCAAAGCTTATTGAAGTATATTTTACAAGAAAATAAAACATTTTCTACTTAAAACTGTTGTTTAATTCAATGTGTTATTTGCCATTCCTAGTAAATTTAACAAATAATTAGAGTGAAAATTGTTTCTACACCAATCTTTTTTTCTGTGTGCTCATGTATGTTTAATTGTAAAGATTAGTGTAGTACAAACTTCTCAAATAATGCATACTCAAGAAAAATAATTTAAAATAAAAAAATGTCAAACATTTTAGCAATGCATAGAAAATTTTTAGATTTACAAGTAAAGCTCTGATTGGGGGATTTAAGGTCTTGACATCTGGCAACCCCCCCCCATGGAAGCTTGTGAAGGCTTGTTATGCAAATTAAATGTTTTCAAGATAAATAGCCAGCAGGCAAATAACGCAGATGATTATGCTAAATAAATCTAGACAAAAAAATTTATAATTATTTGGTACTCACAAGTTGTGGGCTTGTTGCAGTTGTGCCCGTGCCGGAAATACTGTGGGTTTTCGATCACTGGGATGCGGGTCATGCCGATCACCACGGCGTCTGGCCCAGCATCCAGAGTACACGGGGTTATGATGCCATGATTAACATGATGGAGGGGGCTGGCAGAGTCTTCTTCACCGCTGATCACAGCCACGGGTCCTGCAGAGAGAAAAGAGAGTCACAAAATGACATTGGTTGCTTAATGGAAAATGAATGCAGCGTAATACATCTGAGAGGGAGAAGCGGCAGGCTCATTTGTCAGAATAAATGTTATCTCTTAGAGCTGCGACTGGCCTCTGAGCTCTTCTCTGTCATTTGGTCACACATTAAACGCCTCAGCCTGATTCAACCCCAGAAGCCTAAGCTGCCGTGGCCCCGGGCCATGGTAAACACTGACTCCCCAAGTTTCCCTAAGTCCCATCATCAGCTCATTTAGTGGCGTCAACACAAATACATCCACATTCAGTTGCGGCCCTCCAAGCCGGCAATAGATAAATGACAGGCCTTGACAATAAAGACAGCCTGATGGCCAATGTGAGAGTGTTTCAGGACAGCTGACTTAACCAGCACTTTCCCAATACGCCCACTGCTGCATTTCAATCAATCAATCAATCAATCAATCAATCAATCCATCCATCTCGGAAACAGCAGGGAAAGAAAAAAAAAACTTACCGTTGAGCCTTGAAAATAAAACAACATTTAAAATACAAATTTAGCAATACAATTAAATTTAAATGTAATAATATTTAGTAGTATTCATATTAATTAAAATATTAAATATTTATATATAAAAATTATGTTGTATATGACAATTTTAAGATGCTGTTTTAATATTTTTAATATTATATTTTCTGACACTTCAAATAATTCTAAGAAAATTGCATTTTTCTCATTTGTGCCTCAGGGCCACTGAAAATGTCACTAGAGCAAGTGAAGATCTGACCTATTGGCCTGACTAGACTAGCACAAAAAAAAAAAAAAAAAAAAAAATACATTAAAATCCTTACTGTTGAGCCCTGATTGAGCAAGCTAACATTTGACTGTTTTGAATGTTCATCAACATAATATATGCTGAGAACATGCAGGAACGGTCATGTTGTCCTTCAAGGCTTTTGATCCTGACAGTCTGTTTTACCTTGGAACTGTCTTAGGAAGATCCACGCAGTCATTTAGTTCATAAGGTCAGACACCTTGACACAGGCCAACGAGTAGACAGACAGACCAAGTTATTTATTTATTTACTTATTTTAAAGAAAGAAGTCATAGCAATCAAATAAAGCTTAACGTTGTATATAAGCACAGCTGCTTCAGTGTGAGAGATACAAAGACTTTCATATGAAAAAAAAATCATATGCAAAATAAGGATTGGGAGGGTTTCTTCCCACAGGGATTACAAATATATGCACATCTCTTTTGGCAGGTATCATGATGGGAAGCCTGTGAGTAAATAAATCATATTGAAGGATAAACAAGTAAACAAATAGATTAATAAATACATAAAGAAATGAGCTGAATAGTTTGAAATACGGACCTCACTAATTTGAGTGATTCGATTATTAGTAAGCATAAAAGTCGTCATCAAGGTTTAATTTGGAATTTAGTTGAACTGCCAAATGAAAAGGACCTTTATCAGATTTTGACCTGCTCTTTGTGAAATTCAATCTGAAATCGAAATGTAACGAGCAGCCGCAATTGCTTTCACTGCTATAAACGGAGATTATTTTGAGACAATAACAGTGGTCTGCTGTGACATATTTAAGGGGAAATCTTGGGTAAAAGTCTTAATTAGTTTTAGCCTTTAAGATAGGAGACGTTCAGCTAAGTGTCAAATGACCCCTGCAGCTAATCGGTCATTAAAATACTTTTCTTTTCCTTAATTGGAAAGTCTAAAAGCCCCAAAAGGACCATTAAAATCATTTTTGTAAATACTAAAAGGAGTCTTAGCAAGGTGAAAAAGTACTAACACATTTACCCCTTTTTTCAAAAAAACATACTGGCTAATATAAATATCTCCACTGCCATATGAGTAACTCAATAAAACAAAAACTTGAAGGTGTATAATATTATTATTATTATTCAATGTTTAAAATATCAATTTGAAGCTGCAGATAATTCAAGTCATCCAAACAATTATTCATTTTATCCACACAATTAAAAGTTGTTTTTATTAGCTCAGTTTTGTTTAAAATTACATTAATGTTGTTACGTTTTAAGTTTAAGAGTAACAGCACTCCTTAAAATACCTCCTTAATATCTTCAGGTTATACTTAGAGATGTGCAAAGTCAGACGCAGCCGTTAATGCGCTTCAAAATAAATACATAAGGCATATCAAATGGCACTTTCAAAATCCTATTATACAGCTGGCATGGTGAATTGAAGATTGCATTCACTCGCTGTTGCCTTTTGGCATTTTGAGTTAGGAACTCTATCAATAAAGTGTAGGAAACAATTTGTTTAAGCGGCAGAAAATGAGTGGCGAGCCATAATGTTTCTACAGGACTTCCTCCTCTTGTCATCTTCTCTTTGGACCTAGACAACTGTGTTAGGTTCAGAAGTTTCCATTTATTTTAAAAGGACCTTCCCTGCCTTACAAATAAATAAATAAATCTGGATTATCAACACTGTATTCCAAATAATACATTTTTTAAAACAATAAAAAAAACATTTTATTGTCGGGTATTGTCAGACTGCTTTAAGTGTACTTTGAGTTCTCCACTGGGACTGAGCACTACATGAAACACTTTTAAAAAAAAAGCACATTTCAATGATGAATTATGATTTTATTCCACCTTCCCGAACAATAAAAGCCTCAAGGCCAATATTATTTATTGCCTACACAGAAACATTATTTAATCTTTTCTTCTACTTCTGCATCTGAAGAACAAAGTCAATTTAATAAGATTGTGAGATGGGCGGAAGAGAACCAGCAAAATCTCCAGAAAGACAGTTGCTACATGCCAGAATTCAGATTGTCAACAATACAATTGCAAATAATGACAGCAATTGTATAAAAAAAATGCTATCCTCAAACCTACTGAATGAACAGGTTTGGAACCGGTAAAGTCAGTGGGAAGTTGTGGCCTAATGGTTAGAGAGGCGGACTCGTAACCCAAAGCTTGCGGGTTCGAGTCTCGTACCGGCAGGGATTGTAGGTGGGGGGAGTGAATGTACAGCGCTCTCTCCCACCTTCAATACCACGACTGAGGTGCCCTTGAGCAAGACACCAAACCCCCAACTGCTCCCCGGGCGCCGCAGCATAAATGGCTGCCCACTGCTCTGGGTGTGTGTTCACGGTGTGTGTGTGTTCACGGTGTGTGTGTGTTCACTGCTGTGTGTGTGCACTTTGAATGGGTAAATGCAGAGCACTAATTCTGAGTATGGGTCACCATACTTGGCCACATGTCACGTCACGTTAAATGAAATGGGTAAGTAGTGACAGACTTTTCATTTATGGGTGAACTACTCCTGTAAAACACCACTGCAAATACCTGCAGCCATGTGTAAAAACATAAAAAATTAGCTTGGCTTCCTTGTTTAAAACAGATGATGTTCTTCTCTGTTCTGGGCTGATTATCATACAGCTCAGGAAGTTCTCACACTGTTGTTAATTAGCACTGAAAATAACTACGGTAATCCTGCATGAAGACATGCATTACACATGCAAACTCACACATAAATTATCACCTTGCTGTATGTAGAACAGCAATGTCACACAGCTTGTGCCATATGAGTGATGCATACTAGATGTGTGTAAGCCAGAACTACATTGGGATTGAACTCACTTTCTGTCATTGCACTGATCTTTCCTTTTATGCTTTTAAGTTACAATAACGTAAAGTATGATAATGGGATGGGGGCTTTGTATTAGAGTATTGTATTTGTATTAGAGTATATATATACAGTGGGTACGGAAAGTATTCAGACCCCCTTACATTTTTCACTCTTTGTTAAATTGCAGCCATTTGCTAAAATCATTTAAGTTAATTTTTTTCCCTCATTAATGTACACACAGCACCCCATATTGACAGAAAAACACAGAATTGTTGACATTTTTGCAGATTTATTAAAAAAGAAAAACTGAAATATCACATGGTCCTAAGTATTCAGACCCTTTGCTCAGTATTTAGTAGAAGCACCCTTTTGATCTAATACAGCCATGAGTCTTTTTGGGAAAGAGGCAACAAGTTTTTCACACCTGGATTTGGAGATCCTCTGCCATTCCTCCTTGCAGAGCCTATATATATGAATGAATACTTCTAATGCAAAAACCTCTACGTCTGTCTGAGATTTTTTGTTTAAATTAGCATGTCTTTCAGGCTCCTATGTTTAGGTTCAGTAATTTCACTTTAAATGGCAAAGAAAAGGTTATTAGTCAGTGATAGAATGCCTTATTTTAGACATGGAAATGTGCAAATACTTGAAAACAGCAGCTTACCGGTTATCACAATTTCATCTCTGTGAAACAGATTAATAGTACAACATCCCCTGGAGCCTCAGGTGTACTAAGAACCCATCGCACCTTCTAATAAGCATCAGCAATGCTTACACTCAATACACTTCGCACTTTCCATTACCATTAGCTATATTTATTATTGCTTATACCCAGATTTAGAGATTTTAGAGAGTGCTACAAACACAAATGACACCTCAAATTGTGCCATTTATTGAAGAAACCTTTTACTTTTCTAAGCAATCAGACTTACAATTTCACGCTAACCAGATTTGAATTAGCGAGCTAAACTCAAGTGTGATGTGCTAACTGTTAGGCCACAGATCTGATGCTATTTTATATGCCCACAATTTTTGTTTCAGCTATTTTTTTTTCCTTCACAGCATGTCACGGCATACAATATTCTTGCAGCACAAATCAAAAGCAGCATGATTACCTCCCTATGCCATAAAACAACGCTAGCACCCATGCTAGTCAACAAAACAGAGTCCCAGTACTGGAAGCATTAATATACTGTGCCAGTACTTCTGCAGTCGGCCCAAACAATGAAAAACCGGCAGGAACATAAAGGCAGTCAGTCATCTTTATGGTCCTTAACAAAGTAGGCCATAGGCACAGCATTCGATGTGCATTTTGTTTATAGCTGCATAAACGCCCGTGGAGCTGGAGGGGAAGGACAGTACAGGCGCTTCACCTGAAGGGACAGATGAAGAAGCAAATGCAACACACAGTGACCAAATCTCCTCAGGCATAAATCAATCATACGCTCGCACACACATTAGCAGGATAAAGGACACTAGCACAAGACTGAAACCTCTTCATAATAAGAACCAACCTTTAGGTGTTCATATACAGAGCAAATATGCAGGGCAAAGATTATTTTCGTATAATTTTGTATCGATGTTTTGTTGATCAATTAATGAAACAAATAAATAGGAACAAGACAAGAACGCATTGTGGAATGAAGTGCATGACAAAATACAAACCCACTACATGCTTCCGCGGCCTTGAGAACAGGCCAAAACACTAGACTTTAGACAGACAGCAGGTGCTAAATTCAATTTAATGTAAACTAAAATAAGGTTGTGAGGAACAACGGTACAACTTAATCAATCACATCTTGTAAAACAATATTACATCCCAAAATGAAGCCCATACGAAGCTAGTCTCAGCCTCAGACGTCACGCCCACGAACCGTTGGCTGAACATCTGATACATACGGCACACAAAATTGGAAACACTTCGGGAGTTTCGAAGTCATGATCGGATTGGTTGAATTATACAGGATTTCCAGAAGACGTGTGTGTCGCGTTCTTTAACGTTCCGCCTGGAAACAAATTGGCCATGACTCCAAACCGCCTCATGTTAAAAGCAAGGCGTAAAAACACTGGATTTTTAAAAGTATGTGAAATATTTAAAGTTCGCGGCATAGCATATTTAAAATATGTCCAAAGTTTCACACACCGGTCTGTTATTGTGGGGACATTTCCACGCCCCTAAACATGACGCGGAACAAACCGAAACATGATTGGTTGCTTTGCCTGTCAGTCATATGGCCTCTTGGGCGGGCCTTGCCATTCAAAGTGGCCAAGGTTCCCAAACCTTCTGCCATCAGTCTGAAGGTCTGGCTACGTGAGACTAATTTCTTTTAAAGACTAAAAATTGTAGTCCATTACTGATTACAAATTATGCAAATTATAGTAGTAATCTGGATTACACATATTAAGTTATCTAGTCTGACTATTTTTGATTACTTTTACATTACTTTTGACCTAACTCATTTATCACAGACTTAAATGGGATTATTGTGTACCCTATTGATTTAAAAACTAAATAAATAAATAAACATTCTATTACAGCAAGGTTTCCCTAACTGTATGTTAATTTAGAAAGACAAAAAAATGGGGTGATTCAATAAATTATGAATAATTTACCTTCATTGTGTGAATAATATGTAATCATGTAATCCATAAAAAATAACTGTAATTTGAATATGGGCATTTAAAATGTAGGCCTAATATAATCTTAATATAATCTAATTATTACATTATCTGACGCAGAGCCCGGTACGAGGTAGAGCCCCCTCGGTTTGTTCGCAATCGCGTTCTGGGGGGCTGGGGGTTCCCCTCGGTCAGCACCAGTTGCACCCCCCTAAGGACGGCCCTGAATTATTACTTAATTAATACTTATTTTTTTGGAATCTGATGACATAATCCAGATTACATGTAATCAGTCACTGCCCTACACTATATATTTATTTTTAATTTTTTTCAATAGACAGCTCTACAGAAAAAAGCCATTGATTTTCCAAGAGATTTTCAATGACACTGAAGAAATGCAATGGACAGAATTGATAACTTCCACAGCCGTGTTGTTGTTCACATCAAACAAATATGCTACTTTTACAATAACTGTCACTGACATGGAAACTCCTTTTCTCAAAGTCTGCTGTACAGGATGCAATGTGAACAGCAGACATAAGACTAAATCGAATTAAATCTGTTTGCCGAAAACTGCTCATGTTAATATGCTGGTGGCACATTTATGTGTGATGCTCACATGTGCATTCATTACGAACTGTGGAATGTTTCGAACATGTGAATCACAACAACGTGCAAAGGCTTACACACCTGCACTGCCGAAATGTTCCACGCTCAGCAGAATCTCAGACAAGCCAAGGTAAGACAGAGTGCTGCAAACTGCAAAGCTCTGTTTGAGAATCAATGGATTTCTTAGACTTGATTATCCCTGGCCAGACGAATCAATTACACAAAGTTATGGGTCGGTGTAATTTATTTATTTTTATTTTTTCAAACCTTTGAATGTAGTCAATTATTTGTGATTATTTATATTAATTTTACTGTTGATGTTACTACATTTTACTAAAATTACTGAGTTAGTGTAATTTTTGTTTAGTTTTGTTTTACAAAAAAACATTTTTTTGTAAAACAAAACTAGATCAGAGCTGGGCAACTTTGGTCCTGGAGGGCCACTGTCCTGCAGAGTTTAGCTCCAACCCTAATCAAACTCTGCAGGACAGTGGCCCTCCAGGACTGAAGTTATCTAGCCCTGCTCTAAATGTTACATTTACTAAAATTACATTCAATTTTAGCTAACAAAATAATTTTAGTTGACAAGATATTGCAAAATTAAATGAGAAATTCAGTTTTATATATTATTTTGAACATGTATTAATACATCTTGCTTTCATCATTGTTAACGAGATCACATTTTTAAGAAAAAAAGAAAACAATTGCTGTTCCAAGTGACTAGCTGTTAGTGCGAGCTCACATCTCTCCATCATATGAGTCACATCACAGCATTGCTTTAAAATTCTGCCTACGGGTATCGCGGTTTCATTCGAAATATAACTTTTTATTCAGTAATTTTTCATTGACATATTAATACTTGTGAAAAACCAACACACTGCTGCAGTGGAATTAAAAATAAGAAAAAAAGAAAACAATTGCTGTTCCAAGTGACTAGCTGTTAGCGCGAGCTCACATCTCTCCATCATATGAGTCACATCACAGCATTGCTTTAAAATTCTGCCTACGGGTATCGCGGTTTCATTCGCGTTCATTAAGTCGTCTGGCAGTGTGTAATGGCGCCCCTAGGGGACTGGAGGTCCGTTTCGCGTGTAACCCTGCAGTGACCCTGTGAAGCCTTCAGCACTTTGCCAATGGCAACTGACCAGCTTGCGTCCTAAATGGAAAAATGAAGTATGGCCATACGTCTGGGCTGCCAATATTCCTACAACTCTCTGAGCGATTAGCCATTTTGTAAAGTGGTGAAAGATCTGTGACAGTAAATCAGAGTACGGTGTCGTTCAGGTGCACCTGAAGCCTCTATGCGGTATTTTACCCTCACAGACCACCTCTGGTAAATCGTATATAGAGGAATGGAGGAACCGGAGGGAGGGATGGAGCAGAATAGAGCGAGACAGAGCAGAGAACACATATATCAATTGAAATGGTGACAGCCACACACATTCATCGACTGCTGCAGTGGAATTAAAAATAAGAAAAAAAGAAAACAATTGCTGTTCCAAGTGACTAGCTGTTAGTGCGAGCTCACATCTCTCCATCATATGAGTCACATCACAGCATTGCTTTAAAATTCTGCCTACGGGTATCGCGGTTTCATTCGCGTTCATTATGTCGTCTGGCAGTGTGTAATGGCGCCCCTAGGGGACTGGAGGTCCGTTTCGCGTGTAACCCTGCAGTGACCCTGTGAAGCCTTCAGCACTTTGCCAATGGCAACTGACCAGCTTGCGTCCTAAATGGAAAAATGAAGTATGGCCATACGTCTGGGCTGCCAATATTCCTACAACTCTCTGAGCGATCAGCCATTTTGTAAAGTGGTGAAAGATCTGTGCCAGTAAATCAGAGTACGGTGTCGTTCAGGTGCACCTGAAGCCTCTATGCAGTATTTTACCCTCACAGACCACCTCTGGTAAATCGTATATAGAGGAATGGAGGAACCGGAGGGAGGGATGGAGCAGAATAGAGCGAGACAGAGCAGAGAACACGTATATCAATTGAAATGGTGACAGTCACACACATTCATCACACAAGGAAAACATTTGGCTGATTGTGCTCACCGCAGTGAGGCTTCACGTGGCTGGCAGGTGTTTGATTCCCGCTGAATGCTAATGACCCTGATCGCCCTGGCAGAAATGAAGGGAGAGAGAGAGAGATAGAGATGGGCTGATTGTTTTGAAAGGAGATCTGACTTAAGAGACGAATAATAACTACAACCTACTAATGTACTGTAACTGACTACAAAACCTGATCATAAAAAACGCATCTCGATCTTTTGGCATGTTGAAGTCATGTCAGAATGATTTTATTAAACAGCTATATGCATGTGAGTTCCACGGCATGAAATGGAAATTTTCCCTATCAATTATTGATCTTGTTATCAAGAGTTTCATCCATGCATATGTTCCATATTTAATATTTTATTTTTTACCAAATTTTTTTATTTAAAAGTCACGACTAGGACTTCTGATGAAATGACAGACTTCTTCTACATAAACCCCACCCTTCCTCACATTTGACTGCAAGGCTCAGTTACTGATTACTGACTGAACTCCCTGTATTTTTTTCTTTAAATAATGTTTATTTCAGGAACCAGGCAGTAGAATGCCAACAACTTTTATTTATTTTATTATGAATTTATGATTACAGATATAAATGATCACTTAAGAATTGCACTTGTGATGCAGAGTGCTTGAATATGATTCCAGAAACACAAATCATGATACAAGATCTCAAAGACTTGAAAAAGCAAGCTTAGGTAGCATTTTTAGCAGCACTCACATGTCATTTCTGAACAATCATGATACAACCAACAAGATAAAACATTGCCAGATTCATGTTCATCTGATTTGGATAAAACTGAAATGGGCTTTTACTGCCATTAACTGGAAATTTAAATGACGAATAATAACTACAACCTACTAATGTACTGTAACTGACTACAAAACCTGATCATAAAAAACGCATCTCGATCTTTTGGCATGTTGAAGTCATGTCAGAATGATTTTATTAAACAGCTATATGCATGTGAGTTCCACGGCATGAAATGGAAATTTTCCCTATCAATTATTGATCTTGTTATCAAGAGTTTCATCCATGCATATGTTCCATATTTAATATTTTATTTTTTTACCAAATTTTTTTATTTAAAATTCACGACTAGGACTTCTGATGAAATGACAGACTTCTTCTACATAAACCCCACCCTTCCTCACATTTGACTGCAAGGCTCAGTTACTGATTACTGACTGAACTCCCTGTATTTTTTTCTTTCAATAATGTTTATTTCAGGAACCAGGCAGTAGAATGCCAACAACTTTTGTTTATTTTATTATGAATTTATGATTACAGATATAAATGATCACTTAAGAATTGCACTTGTGATGCAGAGTGCTTGAATATGAATCCAGAAACACAAATCATGATACAAGAGCTCAAAGACTTGAAAAAGCAAGCTTAGGTAGCATTTTTAGCAGCACTCACATGTCATTTCTGAACAATCATGATACAACCAACAAGATAAAACATTGCCAGATTCATGTTCATCTGATTTGGATAAAACTGAAATGGGCTTTTACTGCCATTAACTGGAAATTTAAATTTGAAAAGTCATGAAATATGCAAGAAGCAATATAGTAATATTTAGTATGTCGCCACAGGCATGTATTTCCAATGTTGCCGTAAATACCAATGAGAAACCTGTAACTTTCTTTTCAATTAAAGATTTGCAGTGCATGTAAAGTGTTACTTATCACAAAAAGTTGTAGTTGTGATTTTGACAGCATAATTTAGTTTCTAGCTTGCTAGAAATAACTGGTTTATGAGCTGGAAGGCTTGTGCGATCAAACTACATTTCCCATCATCCCCTGTGAAGCACAAGAATGATCAAATACACAGATAAAACTCCAATTACACACCTGATGTTCATCTTTTGGCCTCCATTAGCTTGCATTAGCGCTAAATGCTAAACAGCTTAGACATAGAATGAAGTTTTCCAGAGAATCTTTATTATTCCGACCAAAATCGCATAATTTGTTTACGATTCCTCTTCAGTTTCTTTATATTTACACAATACACAAATATTTATTATATTTATGAATCACACAATAGACTAATTCATTAGCATTAGCAATTAGCAATTATTGTTTTGATATCAGCAGGTTTTAGGGGCTGAAGCTGAGCCAATTTTTCTTGCATGCAACTGCGTTTTGTGCAGTGAAATCTGGTGGAAAGGTGCCTCTATACGGGGTAAATGGTCACAATGGAAACCTGCCTGTTATAGACTATTTCACAGTGTTTCAGCAGAGATGAGTGTACAGACACCTACATTACAACATACACGTATATAAACATTCAGAGAGGTAGACTGGTAAACCAGCGAACTGCCGGAGACAGCAGAAAGAGCATGCCGGGATATAAAGAGAGGCCATGGGGGGAGCTCAGGGGACAGAGAGACAGACAGAAGGCAGATAAAGTATCAGACAGAGGAGAGCTGAGAGCCAGGAGGGGCCACAGGGTCCAGCCCCCTCATTTGTTACCCACCCAGGCAGACGAGGCTCTTGGTGTGCTTTTATTGAACAGTGTCCATTCCTGATGGATCTCTACTGCCCATGCAGAGGAAATGGAGACAATGGGGGATGAGACATTAAGAGTGTCCTGTTCTGACTTTTGTCTCATGCAGTCCTCTTCCTGTTTTGGTACCTGCCCAGTCCATGTACTGCTTCTGTGTTCCTGACTGCTTATACGGCACACTGCCTACTATTTGAGTGTAGTCATATGCAATATGCAAATAAAAGTTTCTAATGGTTGCCACATGTATGTTTGCGGGAATTTGACAAAATCAAAATCAAAATCATGCACAGTTCAATCATGACAACTCTCGGAACATTTTAGCATGGTGATGGATATGACAATGTTAATGTATTTGGTCTTGGCGGAACAGATCTGCTACGCTGCTGCTGAATTGCTGCTGCTGTTGGTTATTGCTGTAGTTGTAGATTATTGCTGCTGCTGCAAGCAAGCATAGGAACTTGCTACTGCCAATGCTAATGGCGATACGCTGCCATGAGTATTTAAGACATACTGCTGCTGCAAAAATAGCATATAAAATAGTAGATCTATACAAGTGGAGCTGGGGAAGGTGGAGGGTTTCCGAGAACTCCGAAAGCACGCTGCAGGAATCTCAAGTGAATGCTAGCCAGCCGTATAAATGCAAGGCAGAAAGCTCATTTGCTGCATATGCAGCATGAACCAATCAGCTT
>NW_015505229.1:1801449-1820223 GCF_001515645.1 Sinocyclocheilus grahami
ATATGACAATGTTAATGTATTTGGTCTTGGCGGAACAGATCTGCTACGCTGCTGCTGAATTGCTGCTGCTGTTGGTTATTGCTGTAGTTGTAGATTATTGCTGCTGCTGCAAGCAAGCATAGGAACTTGCTACTGCCAATGCTAATGGCGATACTCTGCCATGAGTATTTAAGACATACTGCTGCTGCAAAAATAGCAAATAAAATAGTAGATCTATACAAGTGGAGCTGGGGAAGGTGGAGGGTTTCCGAGAACTCCGAAAGCACGCTGCAGGAATCTCAAGTGAATGCTAGCCAGCCGTATAAATGCAAGGCAGAAAGCTCATTGGCTGCATATGCAGCATGAACCAATCAGCTTGTGCCAAGTCGTTTAACTATCTGAATATCATCGGTTACGGTAACACCCCATCAGCCTGCGCCATCTAGAGTTTCATGACTGAACTATATATTTATATAAAAAATGCATTAGTGAAATTTTAAAAAATAAAATTCTGAAAAAATTATTTATTTATTTAACTAATTATTATTATTTTATTAGCATGATTTTAATGACAACTAAATAAACTTACTCCCCCATTACCATAATAAACAAACAAATAAATAATTTGCACATTATTATAGTATTTAACTTGTGAAAAATTTATAGAACTTAGGTAGTATTTGTGGTTTCAGTTATTTATTACAACTGTATTCATTTTTATAATTGCTTTATGAAAAAGTTTTTTAATAAAAAAAAAATATCACATCAAAATTAAGAATAATAAAAATAAATAAATGGCTGCATTTATTACAGTAAAGAGAACTGAGTGGTAGAAGGTGATTATGAGAATTGAGGGGGGGAAAAAAATTAAAATAGGCTATGCTTAATTTTCCTTTAATGAAATTAATTGATCCTAATTTCATTTAATGAAAAATAAATTTTTCAGATTTTTTGAGTGAAATGTGACCTGGAAATGTTTTCATGAGATTCACTAATTTAATTCAGCAGGTGGAGTCCAGTAATTATCTCAGAAATTAATGGCATATTAAAAATAAATTTGCATTTCAATTTAAGTAAAAGTCTGCTCAAATATGAAAATCTTGATTAGTATAACTTCCAGTTTATTAGTCAAGAATGTTGCATTGTGGGATATAGTATCTCAATATACTTTATGCACATTTTATCAAATATAGTACTTAAGTCATTCAGCTACTCAATAAATGAAAACTCATGCATAACATACATAGTACAACATGCTCTACACTGCAGAATAGTACAAGTATGGTAGTCAGCATTATGAATCCAGAAAAAGGCACCATCTTGCTCTCACCTGTCTGTAAGCATCCCTCTCTCCCTATCATCCCCATTTCTCCAGTGTCATTTCATTCAGCTTTTCAAAAGCTCCTCTCCCTTTGCTTTAGATAGCAGGTGCATGACCAAACGAATACAGATTCTCTGGATGTCTCAGTATGACGGCACCTGATCAGACGGCTCACAGGCAGTATGAACACACATAAATGCACCTTCTCTTGCCCTCCCCGTGCCCCCTCCATCATATCCTCTGCTACAAAGCTACAGCATCTCACTTTATGCCAAACGCATGTATCTCCCCTAGCAAAGAGGAAGACAGAGAAAACAAAGCAGAGAAAAGCCAGGTATATTCTCATTTCTTCCTGAATGCAGGAAACAGGATGTGTATAAATATGAATGCCATGCCGCTCCGTTCTAGCTGGATCATAGATCTGCACAGTCCTGGACTCATGAATAATATTGAATATAACAATGTCCAGCGATAAAACAATGCACAATGTTTGTTTTGCTGTGAAACACTGATACTAGAATGTTCTTCGGCTGTGAAAATGCTTGTCTGAAAGGGCCTAAAAAACTTGTTTGACAAAAAAATTTAAGTTGCCACTGATATTATTATGGAACCTTTGACTTATACTTTTAATTTTACTGCTGGGCTAAACACCGTCCCAAAGGTCAGAAAATTTGCCTTCATTATTCCCCGCCAGTAGTTGTTTTATCCACTAAAGGATTTTATACACCAACTTAATGCAGTTTAAACAAAAATGTAAATGTTTTTGGGCAGCCAGGAGAGTCATAAGAGATATTTTTGCAATTTAGATTTAAAAAAGTTTTATGTTTCTTAGTTTATGTATATTGCTGACCTCAGCACTGCAATGTATATGTGTGTGTGTGTGTGTGTACCATTTAGCCTCATAATATGATCAGTCATAGAACATGACTAAATTATTATTATTATTGAATAATTAAATGTTATAAAGTGTAAGAAAAACAACAACAATAATAAATATGATAAAAATAAAATATAAGAATGACTATCATTTATCATTCATAAACTAATATTATTATTATACATGGGAAGAATGTATTGTAATAATAATAATAATAATAATTGTAATAATAATAATAATAATAATAATAATAATAATAATAATAATAATATGACAAATAATTATAATTATCATTTACCATTCATAAACTATACTATTATTATTATTGAGGCACTACATGGGAAGAACGTATACTAATAATAATAACAACAACTGTAGTTATCATTAATAAACACTTAATATGTATATAATAATAAACATTATTATTAATACTAATACTAATAAAAATAAATAGGTAAAATATGTTCTACTGTAGGAATACTAAGACAAAACTAAAGTTTCTTTAGAAAGGAACTAATGTATGGATCTTTAATACGATCAGACAGTTTAATTTAGTGCATAGTATTCCACTCTCACAATTGAGTATCTTACTTTGTGCAGGGCTTTTTAACAAAATAATATATATGTCTCAATTACTATCCTAAATAAATAAGCATTGACTAAACAATGAAATGGTGCATGGCCAATATGCGGTCAATGTCTGCATAGTTAATTCATAGCCTGCTTTCACAATGAACCACAAAACTAGCTAATTTCAAGATAAGGTGGCACTATGAACCTGTTCCCTTCGGATTTCTTTTTCTTCCCACAATGCTTTGAGTGTCAATTAAAGCAACAAGGACAGATAAATGCGATTCATTATGCATCGTTAGATAAAGCCTGCTAATCCCAAGAAAAGCTGTGATAACATGTCCTTCCTCTTGTCAGCAGGAAAAAGGAAACAAAACTTAACCTTCATAAGGTGTTAGCACTTAATTGTGTGTATTGACGTGTGCACGAGCGTCCTCACGGGCTGGTGTTTTTTTAAAAGTGGGGAAGAACAGATGTCATTTTATTTTGGTATCTGAGATGTTGCACCTAAAGCTAAATTTGAATAGATGTTGTGCTTCTCATGCAGTCTTAAAGCAGTCTAAGGTGTGCTGATTGCTCCGTCCACTGTGGCCTGTTTCAGTGAGCTACAATGGCCAGACAGAACAATCAAAAGCCGACACTAAACTGTTCAGACAGGTCAAGGTTTTTCATTTCAAAGCCATCAGGGTATTGAGATTGACATGACCTTTGCCGTGGCCCTCCACTCCCTGCCTCTCGTCTCTCCCCTTGTCGTAATTTGTTTACTTGCGAGCGTGCCGGAGAGTGATGTCAGTACTAAGACCGAGCAAGGTGTTGAGATGGCATCAAACAGACAAACAAATGTGACCCTGGACTAGTGCTGGGCGGTATACCGGTTCGTACCAAATACCGGTGTTTATTTTTGTTATGATATGAATTTTTAAAATACCACAATACCGGTATGTGTCGCAACTTTCAGACCCCTTTAGCGGCTTTTTTCCCATAGAATATTCATACTTACAAACCTAGTGACTTTTTTAGATAAACCATAGCTATGGTTCAGTTGGAAGATTTCGCCAGTGCTGTCCCGCGAACGCGAGGTCTGACTTTCCCGGAGAAGTGTCACCTCTCTCGGCGTCTATTCTGTGCAGTGAGCGGTAGAGAAGCAGCGCATTCAGTTGGCCGCACCGCAGCCGACTCGTCAATAAATGAGGACAAAACAGCATTTCTTAGCACCTGTCACAATACGAAACGCACATACACATGATGGGGAGTTACTAAAAAGCTGGAGTTACTCGGAAAAGCTGTATTTTGGAAGAGCCTTGATTTGATTACCACAGCAAACAGTGAGTCAATTGGTCATGTGCAGTACAGAATCTGCAAACGTATCCTTGCACATGACAACAAAAAACGCACGCAATAGGCTAAAGCGTGCCGCAAAGCCCCAGCAAAAGCTGTGGTGGACAAAGTACACAAATCAAGTACTTGAGTAAAAGTACAGATATGTATAGTAAAATATTACTCCAGTAAAAGTAAAAGTACTCCTTTTTCAATTTTACTCGAGTGAAAGTACAAAAGTAATCGATTTTTTATGTACTTAAGTAAAAAAGTACTGACAGATTTATTTTGCAATTTTATATAGGTTACTTAATTTAATTTTATATTAGCACATATTTTTTTATAATCCTACTGCTCAAAATGCCTGGGATTTTCCCAAAATAACCACTATATGGAGTCAAGATATATTTTTGTTGTTGATATGGACTACGTTGATGAGAGTGATGTGGTAATGTTCACTATGACGCTTACAATGCGATGTACCTGAGAAAAAACAGATTTGACCATCTGATTTTCACCAGTAAGTGTTTTAAAACTTGTTGTTTTGCAGATCATCACAGTTATATATGACAAGAGAATAAGGCCTGAAGTTAGGAAGAACATTTTAAGGAAAATATAATTATATTTTTATAATGATTTTTTTCTTCTCAAACCTTGTCTGTGGTGTAAAAACACCCCTGGCCAAATGCTCCCAGAGGGCATCACTTCCCACTTTGATAATTACTGTAGTTACCATGTTCTGAACATCACATCCTTTATTTTCCCCCGGATGTAATCTATAGGTGGTTGAATAAAAATAGTTCGACTTTATATCTAAAAATGTCCTCAACTTAGCATCAGCAAGCTTGTTAGCTAGACAGTTAGCATCAGCTAACTATATTTACTTATTTGCAGTATGGATATGAATAAACATTCATATATGTCTACTCGGCTAGTTAATCCAAACAATATAAAAATGTATACTGTTGATAAACAATATAAAAACAGACGTTACATAGGGCTAAATGCGTAGCATTTTAATAAAACTGTTAACGTTATGGCAGCGGGGAATATGAACGTGCATGAGTTATTTTATTTAGTCTGTGTTATTTTAATGTTTCGGGCTTTTTTTACCTAAAACATAGAGACACTGATGTTGATGTGTCTGCATTCAAGCATTTCAGTGGGCTTAAATAGATCACCCTTTACAGCAGATTTAGTTCACAAACAACTGACAGTTTTGACCTAAATATGATTTTCAGTTACAATAATTAATCCTAAAATTAATTATGGCCAGGTTCTTACTTGTGAATTCAGTTCACTGGAGACTCGCACTAAACGGTTCATTTGAATCAGTGAGTTGTTGACTCAAGAACAGCTGCAATCGGTTCATTCTAATTCGTGAATGAATTGTTTGGTGCGATTTGCGAACCGACTTAAAAGGTTCATTGAAAAAAATCAGTTTGTTCTTGAATCAGACACCGCTTCTGCGTGTCAGAGCACGTGATATATTATAAGGAGTAACGATATGTTTTATGAAATGTAGTGAAGTAAAAAGTACAATCTTATGCTTTGGAATGTAGTGAAGTAAAATTAAAAGTTACTCAAAATAAAACTACTCCAGTAAAGTACAGATACTTGAAAAATGTACTTAAGTACAGTAACGAAGTAAAACTACTTCTTTACTGTCCACCACTGAGCAAAAGTAATTACCTTGAATGTGTCGGGGGGGAAATAATGAGATATTTGAATTATTTATTAATAAATTAGTGTTTTCTGAATCCGTGTCGCAAAGATGAAGACGATGATCCTGATCCTGAGAAATGCATCTTTACGGATTGTATAAAATCCGTAAAAAGAGTTTTTGTTTTTGATTAGAATTATTTCGTTTTAAAGTAGAAAGCTAATTTAAAGCTTTCTATAGATATATTTAGCAAGTTTTTGAGGCAAGTATTCGCTGAGTTTAGGTTCATCATTGTGAAGCGCTCCTGGCCGAAATTGCAGAAAGCGCATCCTGTATGTATCCTTTATTTTATAAACGCTTTGTTGATATTGTGAGTGCACACAAATAAAAGATAGATAGACCTTTTACAGTTCCAAGTGATGTATTACTCTTACCTTTATGAGCAATAATTACGGCATATTTTAAGTTGTTTCCAATGCAAGTGATCGCGCCGGCTCCTCATGTCCTGTGAAGCGCGCTTGCTCTCCGCACAAACGATTAGATATGCGTCTAATAGGGCACATTTATCTAGGTTAAACATTTAAACTAACATTGTAATATGCTTGAACTGTTTTATATCTATAGATTTTATTTTGAGTTTATCAATTTTATTTAGATTTTATCATGATTATTTGAGAAGGCTAAATTGATCAAACATAGGCTATGATCAACTCACTGTCTACCGCTGGCCGCTTGGTCGTTACTTTAAAAAAAACAAAAACTTACATTTAACGAACAAAAAAATGCTCCAAACGTTTGTCTAAATTAACTTAAAAAAATGAAACGAAATATAATCACTTTGACATTACACACAAAACTGAACTATTTTAATAGCAGAAACAGTAGTATAAGCTGTTTTGGGAGAAGGGGGAAAAAAAAGACGGGCTCGGGTCGGACTCGGGCCAAGAATTCTGATGAGCTGTCGGACCCGGGCCGGGCCAGGGCCTGAGCGTCTCGTGCCAACTATTTTAATAGCAGAAACAGTAGTATAAGCTGTTTTGGGAGAAGGGGGAAAAAAAAGACGGGCTCGGGTCGGACTCGGGCCAAGAATTCTGATGAGCTGTCGGACCCGGGCCGGGCCAGGGCCTGAGCGTCTCGTGCCAGGGCCAGGCTAGGGCCTATATTTGAGGCCCGTGCAGGGCTCTAGCGGCGATTATAAATGAGAGTGACTCCTGGTTAACATGTATTAAAAGGGGGTCGTGTTTAGTCACTTTTTAGTGTGGTTTTTTTTGACAATATCCACTCATCATACAGTAAAATAGGGCATTCTAAGTGTAATATGCTTGAACTGTTTTATATCTATAGATTTTATTTTGAGTTTATCAATTTTATTTAGATTTTATCATGATTATTTGAGAAGGCTAAATTGATCAAACATAGGCTATGATCAACTCACTGTCTACCGCTGGCCGCTTGGTCGTTACTTTAAAAAAAACAAAAACTTACATTTAACGAACAAAAAAATGCTCCAAACGTTTGTCTAAATTAACTTAAAAAAATGAAACGAAATATAATCACTTTGACATTACATACAAAACTGAACTATTTTAATAGCAGAAACAGTAGTATAAGCTGTTTTGGGAGAAGGGGGAAAAAAAAGACGGGCTCGGGTCGGACTCGGGCCAAGAATTCTGATGAGCTGTCGGACCCGGGCCGGGCCAGGGCCTGAGCGTCTCGTGCCAGGGCCAGGCTAGGGCCTATATTTGAGGCCCGTGCAGGGCTCTAGCGGCGATTATAAATGAGAGTGACTCCTGGTTAACATGTATTAAAAGGGGGTCGTGTTTAGTCACTTTTTAGTGTGTTTTTTTTTGACAATATCCACTCATCATGACAGTAAAATAGGGCATAAGTCAATATACTGCAGTATTTCCTCTCTCAATCAGTATAAAATATGCTTAACACCCGGTCATGCATGAAAAAAAAAAATACCACCATGTACCGTGAAACCAATATAATTTTGAAAAATACCGTGATATAAATTGTTGTCATACCGCCCAGCACTACCCTGGACCACAAAACCAGTCATAAGGGTAAATTTTTCGAAATTGAGATTTATATATCATCTGAATGCTGAATAAATAAGCTTTCCATTGATGTATGGTTTGTTAGGATAGGACAATATTTGGCTGAGACACAACTATTTGAAAATCTGGAATCTGAGGGTGCAAAAAAATCTAAATATTGAGAAAATCACCTTTAAAGTTGTCCAAATGAAGTTCTTAGCAATGCATATCACTAATCAAAAATTAAGTTTTTTATATATTTGCAGTAGGAAATTTACAAAATATCTTCATGGAACATGATCTTTACTTAATATCCTAAGGATTTTTGGCATAAAAGAAAAATCTATCATTTTGACCCATATAATGTATTTTTGGCTATTGCTAGAAATATACCCCAGCGACTTAAGACTGGTTTTGTGGTCCAGGGTCACAAATTGCTCTACCTTCAGATGTACTGAAATGAGGGGCTGGATGTTTGCGCTGCCACCTGAGGATGTTGGTGGAAATTAAATCTAGGAGTGAAATGAGATGAGGCTTACAGATAAAACGAGTCTCATACTCATTGAGACACATATGATACCTTCATTGAAATGCGACAAAAATACTAATAAAATCCATTTTACTTTCGCAATGTGGCATACTTTACAGACTACGATGCCACGGTCCTGAACACGCTGCCAAAACAGATCCAATTGCAATGCAATTATCCCAAAATCAAGATCTTATGGGCAGGTAAATGGACAAATCTATATTCATGGCATTATGCAGTTCATCCCTGCACTGCTTAAATTAATCGTAATGATACCTCTGGCAGAAATGCATCAAAATGGGGACTGGTGAGGCACAGAGGTGCCAGCACCGGAGCCAAGTGAGTGAATTAGATGTGGTACTCTTGTGTACACATACAGTCATCTGCCTCATGGGCTCATTGAAAGGATGTGTGTTGTGTCCTTTCTCTTGACTGTGACAGGTTCACCGCTCTCATTTTGTCATATTTGTTGGGGCTGACCTGGTGGCGGTGTTTTATCAGTCATTGTGTGATGCTTCGGTCTAAGGTTTCACTCGGTAGTAGATCAATGTGTTTGGCGATATCAAGAGATGTGTTCAGATGAAAGCTGATTAGCCACCCAAATAATATAAATACTAAAGATAAATGCATTACAATACAGTAGACTGAAAATTATTTTAAAATAACAACAATTAGGCATGAAGCACAAAACAAACTCACCTCACAATATTAATAATAATCAACATAAACATATAATTTCTAAAATAATATATTTCTAAAATAAAATATTTTTTGTTTATGTTGTAATAATAATGACGTCAACAGAACCAAAACTATGGTATAATAATGATACATTATTATTATTATTATTATTATTATTATTATTATTAACAATAATACATGTTGTTATAAAAACATTATTATACATATATATTAGAGAACAAAAACAAAAATGATTTATTTTATAAATATATAATTGTATAAATACTGATACTAATGAAACCATTTTTATTATTATTATTAATATTATTATTATAACTATTAATCAAATTATACTTATTTAAAAACAACTATAATAAATTGGTCTTTTATTATCATTATTATTCTTATTCTTAATAAGAATAAGAATTCTTTATTCTTCTTAAGAGAATAAAACAAAAAATATTATGTAAATATTAATACAAATAATAAAACAGTATTATTATTAGTAATAGTAGTAGTAGTAGTAGTAATATAAAATAATGATTTATTACTACTACTAGAGAAAAAAAAACGATGTATTTTATAAATATTAATAAACTATAATATATATATATTCCCCCCCCCAAACATGGACCACAAAGTATGCATGGGGAATATTACTACAGACTCTGGGAGCTGTGTACAAACTTTTCTGGAATAATCTAGATGGTGTCTCGAAGTAAAGGCATTACTGATAAATGCAGGGCATTTCTATTTCGTAGAAGAGTATCCGAAATTCTGACCTTCTTTTGAAATGATTGCTGCAACATTTCCTCTGCAACCCCTTAACCTATAATCACAGGTTTTTGCTGCAAGGGGCCATTTCAAAGCCTTCGCCAGCATTAGAAATACATTATATATGCCCTCTCCTAATGCCTTGTTTTTCTCAGGTTACCCCTGTAGTAGAAACAAGCCACGCGGGAAGCTGGGAAGCCCGCGGGTTTCAATTGCCCCTGCAGATTCAGCGGGCCCCGGAATATTTCACAGATAAAACATTTCGCCTTTTCCTGTTTTGAACAAAAGAAAAATAGATGAAGCAACAGATCTCCTGTAATCCAGAGAAAATGGGCTTTCTCAGCTTTCATCCTCAGTCTTGACAGTGAGGAGAGAGAGTAAATGCAAACATCTCAATGCTTTTCCAGCATCCAGCGGGAGACAACAGCCACTTAATGTATGCCCAGGCCATCGGCCCTGGTCTTCCTGTCTGTTTAGGAGGGATGATCTTTTGGTTGTTTGTCCAGATCCCACAGGAACTTGTGGTGGTGCTGATAGCTCCCTGATATAAGTGCTTCCAGTCAACATGGACAGGGTCATCACATATCCTTTCCACCTGCTGAGACCCGTCCGTCTTACGTCACAGGAGAGGAAAGTTACACTTTGAAAAATAGAACCTCCAGGAATCACAATGATTTTTCTCCCTCTCTTATCTCACTTCTTTCTCCTGACTGGGGCCGTCATCTGTATTACTGTTATAACATTGTAAAGCTAACTTTGAGAGATATAGTGTTCTAGCTGTCATAATCATAATCGAAAAAAACATAGCCAGTGTTCCCCTTGCCCTTGGATGGCACTTCTACGTCACTGTTCTGCTCATTTTGTATGATGTCATTGTGACAATAATTCACAGTGAACGGTGAAGTTCCATGGCACCTTAAAATCGTTATAAAGAAGAATAATTGTGCATCTAAAAAATTGGTGTTCTTCAAACATAGACCAGAAAATGGATAGCCAACATACAAATTAACAAAATACATAACCAACTAACGAATGAACGAAATATAGATCTAATATCGTATAAAGTATTTCCACTCCTATTGGACGTTCCTTCATGCACTGATGAATTTTGGACCAGGAACATAAAATAAATGGTGTCAAACTGACTTGAAAAGGCATGTTAAAATTCAAATGAAAAGACAGTCGTCTTTCTTATTTTGCAGGAAATGTTTGCTCAGAAATCAATGGCCTGTTAAAGAGGCTTTTATTTTAACCTCAGTTCTGTTTAACCAGAAACCTTTCAGCAGATGTTTTATGCATCACATCTGGCGCGTGGCATGCAAACAGTGCAATGAAAAGCGAAGAGCCAATTACGGAGAGCGACTAGATCAATATCCTGCAGAGAGGGCTGTTTTCGAGCGGGTGTTTGTGTGTGCAGGTGTGAGAATACAGCTCTTGCAGATGGGCTAAAGGCTAATGATGAGAACAAGAAGGTCTTCCACTGTCAGAGAGAGAGAGAGTCTGGTACAACTCGGTGGTCCATGGGCATTGTAATTGATTTACACTTACTTTTCAAGCTGATTACAGCAAAAGCAAAAACTACAACCTGTAATGTTCTACACACAAGTCCAGGCGTTAGTAGATTAATTCATTGGTTTCAAAATGGATGGAAAGCCAGTTAATAGGATATGTCACCAAAAAGGCACTTTGCCTTTAATTTCGAGGAGCCTTTACTGGAATTACAATGGTTAACAAGCGTGTACAGGCCTGAACAACAACGTAAATGCACCGAAATTGTCATAAGAAGGTTCTTTGCTATTGTATTCCACTTACATGCAATGAGATGTTGTTTATCGATAGCGTTTTTGCAGCAAAAAGCTTCGACGTTCTTGTTGTGCTGCTTTTGTGGAATTGACAGATTACAATTATTATCCAACAGCTGAGATCAAAAGCAGGCAAAACTTTTTACTTTTATTTTCTATCCGCTATCTCTAGGCCTTGGGGCACTAGAGAGATTGACTAGCAATGCTCTGCACCAGGCCTGGTCCTTCTGCTTTCATAATTCTGATTTCTCCAGCATTTAACAGACACAGCTGCAAAACAGTGCGGTTTGTAACTGTTAACTGAAGGAAAGTCCTACTGGGGTATTTTCAACTGTTGCTGGTGTTGATAAGAGTTCAAGTACGTTTCAGTTTTGTTGGATATTGATGAATTACAGTTTGTTTAAATATTTAGATATAGCCAGTTATCTTATTTCCAGTTAGTTACAGTAACAGGTTTTATATTTTGGACATATAAATGATGTAAATGTATTACAGTCGTATGTTAATACAGTCTTAAGTCAACATGACATGACCTTCTACAATGTATTAAACTTCTGTAATGGAAAGTTTCAGAGAGAAAAATAAAATTAAATAAAATGTCCAGACACATTACGGTAATTAGAACTGGAGAGAGAATTGTAATGAAAACAAACAAATAAATAAATAAACAAATAAATAAATAAATAAAATGGAATATTAAGATTGAGAATTACAAAAATAAAATCAATTTCAAAGAATGACAAAATTAATGAATGAATAAATAAATAGCATCAAGAGCAAGAATTACCAAACAAAAATTATAATAAAATAAAATGAAATTATCATAAAGAATAACAGTTATCAAAAATAAATAAAACAAAACAATACAAAAAAATGAAAAATTCCAAGAGAAACAGAATAACGGTTGAACTTTTCATGAGCCAATCAAATCCTGATATACAGCACAGTTTTGCACTTTCTGCATGATTACCTTATTGACTGGCTGACTGGATTTATCCTGCTTGTTACATGTATTATTTGGCCACTCATTAAATAAATAATCAACTACACATGAAATAGTGATTGATTTTATTAAGTCAATTTTTTTTTTACATGAGAAGGTATTTTTTTTAGAAGTGGAGAAAGTTGATAAATCAAAATATCAGACCAGAGGCATTTAATATGAAAGCAAATTCTGATTTCATGTCATCTTTAACTGCAAAATAAAAGCCAGTCTCATTTTAAACAATGCAAGTTCACTATCCGAAACACTCCTACAGCTCAATAGTAAAGCTACAACCACATGCTTGACTGATAAATTATCAAAAATAAATAAAACAAAACAATACAAAAAAATGAAAAATTCCAAGAGAAACAGAATAACGGTTGAACTTTTCATGAGCCAATCAAATCCTGATATACAGCACAGTTTTGCACTTTCTGCATGATTACCTTATTGACTGGCTGACTGGATTTATCCTGCTTGTTACATGTATTATTTGGCCACTCATTAAATAAATAATCAACTAGACATGAAATAGTGATTGATTTTATTAAGTCAATTTTTTTTTGTTACATGAGAAGGTATTTTTTTTGAAGTGGAGAAAGTTGATAAATCAAAACATCAGACCAGAGGCATTTAATATGAAAGCAAATTCTGATTTCATGTCATCTTTAACTGCAAAATAAAAGCCAGTCTCATTTTAAACAATGCAAGTTCACTATCCGAAACACTCCTACAGCTCAATAGTAAAGCTACAACCACATGCTTGACTGATAACATGTATATCCTGAATGCATGCCAAATACTTAGAAATGCATAAATGCAAACGCTTATGGGGGGCAAAACAACAGCATGTGGAAGCCTGCATGAAATATTCCCAATAATGAATCTGATCCCTACAACAGATAAGATCGAGATTAGGAGAACACTCTCTCTGCATCCTTTTCACTCTCTCTCTCTCTCCCTTTATTTACGTCTTTGTTCAGCTGGAAGTGATATAATGCGACCGCCCGCACAATCGTGTCTCTGTGCACCGCCAGTCCCTGCAACTCACCAACTGAAACTCCAGCCATTCAATAACACGGATACACACTCTCCTCTTTACACTCTCCGATTTACAGCCATTCAGAACACAGAAAATGCAGCGGTATGTATGCAAGTGTTGAGATTCCATCAAAATATGACAGAATCGCATTGCATTAATGATTAGAATTAGATTTAAATGAATCAATGTTGAGAATCGGCCTCGGATTGAATGAATGTTGTTACCATCGACATGACATTAACAACAAGAGCTTATTAAGAAGGATTTGTTGACCAGTCTGCATGCTGTCAGTGTAATTCACGGTTGTCATGGAAAATAGAGGCCAGAGCTGCCGACTGAGAGCTGGTATTCCTTGTATGGAGTGGGCGATATGACAATTATTCATAATAGTCATGAGTGCAAAAAACAGCTTGTAACACAAAAACAAATATTATAAACCAGATAAGTTAGATATCTTTCTACCACAGCATGGTATATATATATATCCTCATACCGCCTAGCTCTACATTAGAAGAATTTGCCAGCTGCCTCAAATCAGAGATGGTCCTTTCACAGATTTCCTTTGCCCTTTTCAAAGTCCTAATGAAAGTCTGTGTTCTAACGCTGGATCTCCTAAGCCTCATTACTCCAACCACACATCACCTGCTGCCCTGCCAACCTCTCTGAGAAAGAGAAATAAAGGAAGTAAAACAGGAAGGATACAGATGTTGACAGTGATAGAGAGAGAGAGTGAGAATAATTGAGGTGTGAATCTCACAAAGCCTGTCAAGAACAGGTTTGTCTTATTTCACATCAAAATCAAAAGAACGAAAAAGGTCTTGCTTAAACGTAAAGTGTGGAATTTCTGTGCCATAGCATCACCATTCAGAAATGCAAAAAAAATATTATTTAAACAGGTTTCACAAACACTCCCTCTCCTCACCACCGGTTGTATGCATAGTCAGGGGCAGGAAAAACAACATTAAAATTAAATTAAATAAAAAAATAAATAAATGCAAAATAAAACAAAAACAAATCTTGACTACTTAAGCTAATGTAGCTGTGGCAGAGGAACAAAAATAATAATAAATATATAAATAAAGCAAAACAAAACACAACACAAGAATAAAATTATGAAATTGAATAAAAAGTAGCAAAATATAATAAAACATAACTCAACTGGTTGAACTAATGTAGTGGTGTAAGAAAGACAAAAAACAAAAAGCAAAGCAAAACTAAACTGAAAGCAACAAACAAACAAATAAATACATTCAAACAAATACAACAAAACAAAAACCACAGTAACAATAATTTAACCATCATCACTAACATTAACATTCTCATTAGTGAGAATGAAAAGTGCAAAAAAATGGTCTGGACACATTACAGTAGTGAGAAATGCAAAGGAAATGTGCTTAAAATGCAAAAATCTTAACGGTTCTAAAAAAAAAAAGGCTTCGTTGTTTTATTCAAGATATAATTGCTTTTTTGTTACAATTTCTTACGAAGGTGAAATATGACCTAGTAAAGGAAGAAAGAGAAATAAATCAGAAAAAGGAGGTATCTGCATCACACCTCCCTTTTTCTCATTCTCCTCCCACGCTCCGAAACACTCCTCTTCCGCCTGACTGTCTGCAACGTGTTTATCCAGACGGCACCGCTGTGTATAAAAACAACACATGTAGGTGCCACCGTGGGGTTCTCGTCCTGTTTAAACCTGCCTCTTCCTAGAGCAACTAGCATCATGCTAGATTCTTCCTCACTTTTTTGTTATTGTACAGGTGCAAAGAGCACTATATTTCCCTCCTAAAGTCTGTTAAGTATAACCCTCTTAAAGTCTGTTAAGTATAACCCTCTTAAAGTCACATCTATACTTTCTGTACTGATTAAGCACTAACAGAAAAACAACACAACTCTTTAAAGACTACAACCCACATCTTCAGCTTTCATTTCACACTTCGGTTTGATGCTGTATTGTGATGTTCCACAGACAGAGCCTTAATCAGATTTGCTCCACGGCTGTCCTCTAGAGTCAGTGTCACCCATTTGGCTTCGTCTCTTGCTTAATGTTCCCTCTTTCACTTACCAAGAAGGACTCTTTCGGAAATGAGGTCCTTCAAAAAGCCCCGAGAGAGCATTTCCCTCCCTTCACTATGGGAAACGGGATGCACTTCCTGCACTTGTCTTTTTCTCATTTGCATCCCGAGCTAACTGGCAACATTTGCTCATCAAGGTTCTTTGAGTTTGTAAATAACTTGTACAATTGAAGCCTATTGAATTCTAGTCAAAGTCAAAGGAGCCCAGCAAGTGTTTATGATGTTTTGGTCTCTAAATATAGCTTATTATATTAAATATACATTACTCGCAGGATGTTTTTTGCATCACTCGTGCGAATAAAAACATTGTGCGTGCTCTCCTCCATTTTCTGATACAACTGGACGTGTCAATAAGCTATTCGCTGATTGGTTTGTGCGACAACGCGTTATGCGAATTTCACGCTGAAGTTGAAATTTTTAATTTCGATTGAGGCGAATATCACGCGTTCATAGCAAGTGTGTCACCCAATTTCCATCATTCACATCGGCCCGAACAAATTCGCGTCTATTCGTGTCTTTGCATTGCCTATGTAATTTACTCACACAAACAATTAAATTCGCTTTTGGTCTGCACACATCATAACAGTCACTTGACAGAGACACAGTTTGTTCCCTTTAACACACTTTTGCTTATCAGTAAAAGTGACTCCATATCCAGAAAAAACCTTCAAGAATAACACTTGTTGTCCAAACACGATGAACTGAATTTTTTTCTGTCTGTTTCTGTGTAAGATGACTGACAGATCTCATTGTTTCCGGTCGTGACACTGATGAACCGCTTCACATCCTCTACGGATCCACATGCAACTGTCTCCTGGATCCCAAATCCTTGTTTGAAATGGCCTTATTCTGTGTAAAACATGACTGACAGGCAATTACCTTTCTTAAAGCTGCGTTTCATTTTTTCTTTGCTGTCCTAGAGAACCTTTCCTTTTTCATAAGCTTACGGTGTCTACTGAAAACAAAGTTTTCACAAAGCTTCAGCTATCACACGTACGGGAGAGTGGGACTTTAAAAAACACTATGACGGTGAAAGTAGACCACAAAGTGACAGCCATCTCAGAGGGAACGCTGTGCACACACACATTTCTCATTCTAATTGCCACCCATTTATTTATAGGATGTGATTGCCTGAAAGAATGATGGGCTTGTTTTGCCCATCTGCTGGTCCTGATACCACATGAAAGTTAAGGTGGGAATTAGGCAAGACATATTAAGTAGGTAAATAGCCCAGAGAGATGGAGTAGAAGCATCATTTTGCCTGAATTTTATTAGACAAAGAGTATGAACAAGGCTAGTTGAAAGCTATTGATTTAGCTCACAGAACTGAGTAAATTCTGCGTGTATGTGAGGTAATCACATACAACCCTCCAGAGTTGTTTTCTGATTTCTTTGCTGCAGTCCAGCTGCCCCGAGGTCCCTAACTCATTCACTGGAGACAGGTGGACAGATACTGCTTGTCACAGCCAAAGATGATTGGTGACCTTCCAACTTTGACCATTGCGAAATCAATACGAGAATTTTTCACACATAATTTCACCTGCCACTCCTTCAAACTAATGCATGTCAGATGTACGACACCTAGGGATGCCCACAGCTGAGATGAGAGAAAGCTGACAGAATCACAAATGTATAACGTAAAGGGATAGTTCAGACAAAAATAAATGCAATAGAGGCTTCGTTTCAACTGTTTTTGTCCATATCACTGACGTCAATGGGGTCCAAGATTTTCTTACTCAGTATTTGACTTGCTTTCCAGTACCAATATCTTAAATCAAGATACATTTACTCAGGACTCAATTTGAAGTACGATATTAAGGTTTTTTTTTCTTTCTGAAAAATATATCCCAATTAAGTGAGTTTATACTTAAAACAAGAAAATACATCTGCCAATGGGGTCAGAAAAATAATCCTAATTCAAAGGGGAAACGCTTATTTTTCTTAACCTATTGGAATATATTTGTTCATGTTTTAGACACTTATGTACTCTTGATAACATTTTCAGAGAACAAGACTCTATATCTTACATCAGTTTGCTTCTTAAGTAAATGTATCTTGATTTAAGAATGTTTTTACTGGAAAAACAAGAAATAATAAATAATTAATTTTATAATTAATAAATAATTTTTGCAGTGTGTTTCAGTGATTTCCAGGGACTTATTTAATAAATTCGAACCATATGGCAAATAGCAAGTATGCAGAAGGTAACACTCCCATTAAATAACATTTTCTTCCCTCTTTATTTTTATATATAAAACGACCAGCAGCAATCAAGGTCAACTTCACAACCAAATGATGTACATACACCAAACACTGATCCCAACTGATTACACCAATGTATAATGAAGCCAAAATACTCAAAATAATATTTTTAAAGTCTAAAACTCCTTGCCACACTGCTGGAGTGCTGTGAACGGTGATATGGAGTTGTTATATGTGTTACGGGGCGACAGAGACGTGCGGATCCATCTGCAAAGCTTTTATTTAAAGGCGTGGTCATAAAAACAGGCAAGGTTCTGACAATGGCAAACAGGTATATTGCGGGCAAGACAAAAGAGGAATCCAAAACAAGCAAAAATCCAATCGAGGTGCAAATACAGTCCGAATCAGCAAGGCAAAGGGTAAATCCAAGACAGGCTATAAACTTCAGGGCAGGCAGAAATCAAACAGGACGAGATAACAGGCTAGGATCAAGACACGGGAAAACAGACTATGAACAAGGCTAGACTCGTGAACTTGGAAGGGCTCCATAAAGTAGCTATCCCTAGGTGAGCGATAAATGCTGAACAACACTCAGCGACTAAAGCAGGATCAGGGTAGATGTTATATAGTGTGTGTAATAGCATTCAGGTGAGCGTGTAATTGGTTTCAGGTGTGAGTGTAATCAGTGCAATGGAACATGGGAAATGTAGTCCAGGGTGATGTGTAACAGTCTGTGTGGTGCGAGAGTCAATATCATGGAAGGGTGACCTCTGGTGGTGAGTGAATGGAAATTCATAGACCGGATTCGTGACAATATGGTTGCTAAGGTGTTCTTAGAGGGTTGTTTTATACTTATATATTATATATAGATATTTTTATATATATATATATATATATATATTTTTTTTTTTTTTT
>NW_015505229.1:1820686-1821369 GCF_001515645.1 Sinocyclocheilus grahami
GCCACAAATCATCCGGCATCTCTAGATGCCAACAGCTGTTATAATACAATGTTAAAATTCTGTATTATCAGAACTCAGTTATCAGACTGTACATTCTGCATGGTTGGTTAAATGGAGAGCAGGCAAACAACGGCAAGAAGCAATAAATGCAACAAACAAGGCCAAAACAAAAGCACTTAATTACCGAGATGTCGATTTAAAGGGCTCTTAGTTAAGGTATTATCCACTCTGTCCCCACAGCCTTCTAGGTTAAATGAATGCACGGTGCGGCAAGAGGAAAATGCTCCACTGCGGTCTGCTGACGGGCCGTGGAGAAGCACTTAGGGGCTTCTCAAATTCCACATTTAAAATGCAAACCATTTAAATGAACTGCAACAAGGTTAAACTGTAACTGCTCTAGTTACAGCATATGGGACTGGTTTGGATTTTGGCAGCTGTATTAGAGATGTGTTTGACATTATATAGAAATCGCATATTGGAAATCACACAAGGCTAGTTAGTCTAGCGATCCCCAAGGGGTGAAGCATACGTGACCTCTTGTTCGGAAGCAACAGAACGTGCTGTACAAAGGATGCCACGTGAAACTAGCTAAATGGTACGTCTGCAAATTATGTATGTCCTTTGCATGCCTATGCACAGCCGCACAGGTGTCTAATTGCTGACAAGAGGCTAGGTCCTTCAAA
>NW_015505229.1:1821379-1841192 GCF_001515645.1 Sinocyclocheilus grahami
ACAAGCACAGCTCAAGCTTGGACCAGAACCTGTTCCCCCAACTGCGTTCACAAGGACCAGCCTGGGTCCACGCCATGATTACTTGACGACTTGGTTCCAGAAGCAGCTAGCATCGTGTGGGTAGCTCTCAGATGTTTCATGCTATGGTATTGCTTGCAATTTTCCCCTGAGTATCAAACGTAACAGTGAGGAACCACTTTAGCTCCTCCTGTGCCTTGATAACTACAAAATACTGTCGTAAACAAAGACATAAGAGAAAAACAAGACGTACAAGTTGTAACCATAGTTAAGATGCATTACTTTTACTTAGATACTTTTTGAGTTATACTGTATGTAATGTATATTACTGTATAATACCTTGCTGTCTAGTTTTTCAGAAAGTTCTAGAGAAAGCTATTTAAAATGCAAAAATCCAAAATACCTATCTGAATACTTGAACCGTTGTACACAGAGTATGCATGCGCCTCGCAGAGCTAGAGAAGACGAGCATTTGTGGTTAAAAGGTGTATAATTTTTTTAAGAAAATGACAGATTGTTTCGCTATATAAGTTGCGACTGATAAATTCTTTGCGACTGAAGAAAGGGAGACATGAACATCTTGGATGACATGGGGGTGAGTAAATTGTCAGGAAATGTTTATTCTGAAAGTGGAGTAATTCTTTTAAAAACTGTTGCTGTCATGTACTCTGTACAGTAGCATGCAAAATATGTATTTAGTTGTGTGTGTTGTGTTCGCTCCGCGCAGCTTGTAGGTCTCCGTCTAACCGGCTAACAGCAATATCTGTTCGCTCACAACTGTCTAGAAATGTGTCGATGAATAGTGAATGTTTGTCACTGTTATTACTTGTAGTTCTGATAAAGAATAGAGCAATACTTTGGTGTACAAACTGCAGTGCTTTATCAATACATTTCTGCATTGGGCTAACACATATACCATGGCTGTTTGGGTGTTTACCACCGAGCTGTGGGCTAAGTAATGGTGATGGGCGTTCCGTTATTGACATGCGCTGCACGCAGTAGACCAATCACAACAGACTGGGTCATCAGACCAATCACCGCAGTTTAGCATGACGCAAAGGCGGGGTTTGGAAAAATGAATCGTTAAACGAATCGTTTGGGAGTCGTTGAGCAAAAAAGGAAAAAATAAATACATATTATAAGACAATGAAAGTGTTTTTGACCTTGCATGCATGTCAACCTGTTGTTGGGGACTCCCAAAACCAAAATATGAACCTTTCATTACCCATAATAGGGGCACTTTAAGAAGCAGAACCCAACCTCAGTTTTAGACCCAATTAGTAAACATCATGCACACTCGGTTGGAGTACTTTTACCCCAGAGATAGCTTAGCGTCTCATAAAGACTGGGAACAAATCCTTGTTCATTGACAACCTGCAGAGTCGAGCTTTAATGGGAAATCCAATAACGGAAAAGTCCATAATTCCTGGCCAGGTTTAAAAATACAGCAAAATAAGAGTTAACGTCCTCCGGCTGGCAGGGGGCCATTAAAGACCGAGCTGTGAACCGAAGGCGGAGCACAGGAAGTGGCTCTCAGTGGATTCATTTATCCTTATCCATCAACCCACAATTGCCACTTTTTTATCCCTCTGTTTTTCCTGCCATCCGTCCTTTTCTCCCCCGCCTCCTTAACTGTGCCTCTCCCAATCTTCACAAATGAATAATTAAGGAAGATGGCTTGTGATTACACAACAATAATTCCCAGCTACTTAAAAATTGAAAGATCCCCTCATGAAACCAGAGTACCAGAGTAAGCCAGAGTACTCATTTGAGGGGAGCCCCAGGGAGAGAACCATCCAGAGGCCCCATCCAGTGAGGACACCGGCCCAGTGCACAGGCCAGTCACAGGAGAACTCAACTCCAACCTGAGGGCATCTACACATGCTGATGAAAACACTGCAGCTAAAATATCCAGATGATGGCAGAAAGCAGGTTTATGAAGAGCGCTTTATTAGGCAGAAGAATAATTATTTTATTATTATTATTATTATTATTACTTATTAAATTATTAAATTCATCTTATTATTTTATTTTGTTATTAGCATTAATCATAGTTTAATAATAATAAATTATAATTATTATTAATAAATAATAATAATTATAATTATAATAATAATAAGGAAGAAGAAGAAATGCCTATTTTGAGTGGCAGCAGAAACACGCTGTTTTTCAGGCCTGTCTTTAAATGCAAATGAGCTGCTGCTCCCCGCCCCCTTTTCCAGAATAGAGCTGTGCCATTACAGCTCGTACCTGCTAAAAACATCTATTTTGGTTCTGATTGTCATGTTTATCACGCTGAAATCATGCGTTGTAAACCATATGAGTTTAAACTTCTGATATAAGGTTTTCTGAGAGCACTCATCCGAAGCACACGGACAGAAAGCGGCTGTCACAGCATGTACTAAACTAAGTTCTCATTCACACACAAGTTTACATTAAAAACACACACGAGTTACAAAAAACAGTCAGATATGTCTGTGAAGGTAAACAGCTGGGAAATAAATTGCATGTTTATTTTAGATCTGTGTGGCAGCAGCAATATACATGAAATAAATCAATAAATCCACTGCTCTCTGTCTCCTCTGAGGCTGGGACTCTAAATGGTGTTCTGCGCTCATCTGTGCAGCCAATTACAGAACAGTTAGCATGTTTTGCTCAAACTTTCGCCATGGCATTAGAACTAGTACACTGTTGTTGCTTGCGAAAACACAATAATGGCGCCGTGGGTGTAAATTTACAGATTAAGGGGGCGGTAATATTATAATGAGATCCCTTTGCCACGTCACCAAAGGAGCGAAATCAGACGCGCTCGTTTTCTCAGACACTTTTTCACGTTTCCTTGGTTGGTAGATGCACCGGGGACCTGATTATAGCACTTGAAACCTGGAAAAGTCAGATTTTCATGATATGTAACCTTTAAAATTATTATTATCATTATTATTATGATAACTTAATGTTATTGTATTGTTATTTTATTATTTTGTTCTTAGCATAAATAAATAAATAAACAAATAAATGTCACTTGTTTCCCTCCTGAATGAATCAGCATTTTTTAACAAATTGGTTTAAGTGAATGATTTGAATGCCACTCATGAAAACTGGTTGTGTTCTTGAATGAATCAGCCGGGTGGTCCATATAGCCGTATTTTAAATATGTTCTGATTGGCTGTCTTTTCATTACTTTATGGAATAGTTTGATTTCAGCAAGAAAACTTCACTTAACGCACGAATTAGCGTGTTAGACATCGTTTGTGACATCCCTCATGTTACTCTCTTGGTTTAGCTGTCAATGTTTTTGCCTGAGGTATGAGTTAAAATAAGATATACTTGTATTATGTGCTGAATACCATTAATTACTGTAGGAATCAACTCAAGTTTAACAAAACTTTCAAACCCTCATCCTCCCTCGCTTTTATTACCATACATGATGAAACAGCATTAGCTCTAACTGAGGAAAGCTGTCTAAAAGTTTCCCCCCAAAAAAGCAAAGCACAGACCAATCCAACATGCTGAAGTTCCTTTGAATGCAGCATAATTAGTTTCATCAGACATTTCTGTTGAATTTCCCATGTGCCCCGCAACACTGGTCTGCTGCGAAGCGGCACCATGTACAAGAAACCGAATGGCCTGCAGAGAACTAGCATAAACATACCATCAAAGCAGCCATTGAACTTCCTTATGAGGGAAGTCCCACCCCTTTTTCTTCTTTAAACAACACTCAGACATTAGCCAAGCTTGAGATATTCACCAATTAACCTGCTGTCTTGAAAGCTGAGGACTGTGGATTCTTTTGGGTCGCTTCACGCCTGCCTGTTTGAAGCGTTCTCTAGCAGGGCTGAACAAAGCTTGCCATCAGATCTCTTTACATAAGAAGACACATCTCTGGCCGAGGATCTACCATTTTAACAGTCACTGTCACAGGATTTCGAAACCTTCTGAGGCTTGTTCCTTGTCTATGTGGGACCAGACATCAACAGAGACACTTTTTCTTTATAGTAGCATGTCGCTGCGGTGCCAAGAAAACTGCATAACTCATATGTCATAGTTGCAGCTCTATTTGTGGATTAAAAGTGAAAGGGATTGTGGGTAACATTTTAGATTGCAATGTCCAACACATTTTTCGTATGTATATTGAGGCAGTATCACACAAGCAAGAGTGCTGTTGTCCAAATGTGTTCATATTCAAGAAGACTCAGTGAAATATTGATTTGTACAGCACAAAATAAATCAATATTGAGTAACTTTTAAACACAATATTGTCCGTTACTTTGAAACTATTTTTTTTAAATAATAGACAAAGCAGCACAAATTATCAAAGTAATAGTGTATATATAATAATAATAATAATAATAATAATAATAATAATTCAATGACTCTGGATGAATCAGTTGAGTGAATCATTGAAAAATTATTCATTGAGTTGCCAAAATTGTGCGAATAAAAAATAAACTGTTGTATATTATTTATACACACACACACACACACACACACACACACACACACACACACATATATATATATATATATAAAATATATACACATATATATAAATATATATATATATTTGTATGTGTATGTATTTAATATTTTTAAAAAGTAATAATAATTTAATATTTTACTTTAAAAAATGTACTATAGAGTTTAGATTCAACCCTAATTAAACACATGATCCAACTAATCAAGGCCGTCAGGCTTATTTGAAAATGTGTCTTGGAGCAGGATTGGAACAAAATTCTGCAGAGCTCTGGGCCCTCCAAGAATTGAATCAGAACAAACTGATTCACTATAATGATTCAGACTTCCCAGCGCTACAAATGAAAGCGCTTCATACTGTACATTTTAGAACAATTTAGTAGTAGCAAATTGCACAGGGAAATTAATAGTGAACAGTCTTGGAAAATGTACTAAGTTAGCCAACTCACAAGTTTTCTAACTGCTGATGCAATACCCTCGTCTTTGAATTCCTCATGGGAACAAAAAAATAAAAACACTCCCTATTCGGCATCAGTCAATGCTCCAAATCTGAAAGATATTTTTTATTTTTTTTTGTTATATGGATGTACTAAGATATAACGAGCAGTCAAGCCCTGCGAAAGCAGTGCCAACACATTCCCAGGACGACCCTGGCAGAAGCTCAGATGGAGTAGCTCGCCCGTGGAGTCCCAGAAGCCTCCTCAGTCTGCCTTCTTTTCATTGAGGCCCTGTCTTTGATACTGCGGCGATTACGAAGGCTCTGCCCCTTCATCGCTCTGTTCTATTTCTAGGACGGTGACAGTGGAGGGGAGCCAGATTCTCCAGGGTTCTTCTCATCTATCTTTAACTGCCATACAGTAAATAAATAAAAGGGTCTGAGGGGCTCCTGTTTTGTTTCAGAGCAAGGAAACGATGGCAGATGGGAATGAGGCCTGCGGGCGATGGAAAACGGTGCCATGCTCTCCTCTTAAGCCCTGCACATGGAGATAGATAGATCTGAGAAGGAGCTGATCTGAATGCAGCATTTTCTTGTTTCGTACAAATACATCTGGCTTTAAGGAGCTTTTTGCTGTGATGTATACAGCAGGACATGTTTAGTTTAATGCATAGCTTCTTGGCAGCATGCTACCAATGTTGGCGAGCTGACCAATATGTAACTGGGTAGATAAATCACTCCAGTTTTGCATTTTATTGAATAAAACATTCCATTTAAGATTTGTCTAGATTTTTCTACGTGGTTTATAAATTTGTCTGGCCAGTTTGACATATTCATTGCTTTCAAAATAAGACATACAGGCATGTCAGTCTTCAATAGGCTGTTAAATATACAATCGATGGCCATTTAATTGCATTTAAGTGTCTGCCAAAACAATATAAATGCCTTATATAAGATATTAATCCTGGTTATTGATCAGTGCTCTTCTTTTTTCATTTTGTAATTTAAAGTCCTGGCATAAACATAACACAATCTTATATAATTGCCTAGAACACACACAAAATTGTATGGATGCTTATACATGTGTTAATAAATAAATGTAAAAACTCACAAAATCCCTGAGATGGAATTGTATTCAGTGGTGCAATAGACTTACATCAGCACTCTGAGCTGTGCCACTCCTCCCTCCTCTGGTTCAGGCTTCCATGGCTAAGAGCCAGTCAGGAGTGATATACTTTGTTTCACTGGTGTGTACTAATCGCCCTTCAGCACTACACAGGTAATGGTGCACGGAGAAAAGGAAAAACCCTTGTGACAGACGTTTGGGATGGTGGATGTGGCGAAAAGAGAAGAGAGTGCATCCAGCATCAAGAGGCTGAAGGGAAAGTGACAGGGTGAAGGGGGCCGGGATAGACTGAAGACGACCGAAGCAGACAAGGTGGAGGTGCTGGGGTCTGAAAGCGGTTGGTTAGTCACAGAGGGGACGGGGGAGAGTAGTGGTGTGAGTGTCAGAGTTTAATACGCTGCCTGTCAGGCCCCGCTCCTGCTCTGGCAGCTCCAGTTCACCGGCTGACACGTGGAGCCCGGTTCTCAGAGCGCAGGTGCCTGCTCTCATGCGGCGAGGGTCATGGGAGGTAAAGGTAGACACCAAGGAAAAATGGACAGTGACAAATGACAGTGCAGCTCAGGCTATCACTGGAAACTCCAATCAACTGTGGAGAGAGTGAGAACCGACTGCAAGCGGGCAGAGAGGCAGGTAGAGATGGTGGTGGATTGAAAGCATGTTATTGATCGTGATTTTAAAGGGATAGTTCACCCAAAAATGAAAATTTGATGTTTATCTGCTTACCCCCAGGGCATCCAAGATGTAGGTGACTTTGTTTCTTCAGTAGAACACATTTGATGATTTTTAAGTCCAACCGTTGGAGTCCATCAGTCTTATAATGGATGGCAATGGTAACAAAGTCTATGAGTGTAAAAAAAACATGTACAGACAAATCAAATTAAACCCTGCAGCTCCTGACGACACATTGATGTCCTAAGACACGAAACGATCGGTTTGTGCCAGAAACCGAACAGTATTTATATAATGTTTTACCTCTAATGCAGCACTATGTCCAACTGTCTTTGTGCGCGCGCACAACTTCCGGTGCGTGCGATGTGTACGCGCTCTGGCGTAGTTTACGTAAGTGCCGGAAGTGATCTCTCGCACGTATATGTCACTCATTGTTTACACAGTGCACAGTAAAAAAATTATATAAATACTGTTCGGTTTCTCGCACAAATCGATCATTTCGTGTCTTAGGACATCAATGTGTCGTCACGAGCTGCAGGGTTTAATTTGGATTTGTCTGTGCATGTTTTTTTTACTCTCATAGACTTTGTTACCATTGCCATGTATTATAAGACTGATCAACTCCAACGGTTGGACTTAAAAATCATCAAATGTGTTCTACTGAAGAAACAAAGTCACCTACATCTTGGATGCCCTGGGGGTAAGCAGATACGCATCAAATGTTATTTTTTGGGTGAACTATCCCTTTAAGTAGTCTGACACGATTAGTCACATGAAACACTTATCAAAGCCAACATGTAAAGTCAAAACAAGAAACCACTGATATAAAATAGAGTAACTATTGGCACCCAGGTGTAGACACCACAGGCCACATAGCCCATTTGTCGAGTTTATAGCGTTTTGTACAATAGAGATTTTTTTTCAAAGCAGCTTCAGAGTATTAAACAGGAAAGCAACAGAATTGTAATTTAAAAAAATAAAAATAAAAATGAAGCAAATATAAATTCTTCTATAAAGCAGCACCATTGCACCACCATGCTGCTTTCTGTAAATGTGTACCTCAATATTCCAATGGAGCAAAATGAATTCTGAATAACTTATGAATTACTTATGACAAAACGCTAATTTGATTTTGCAAGGTGCTGGACCATTTTCCAAACTAATATAACACTACATTGTATTATACATATTTTGACATTTTATTTTCACAAAAGTTATTGGAAACATTAAAGTAGACACTTTACTTCCATTTAATATGCTTTCTACACTCTCAGAAAATAAGGTACGAAAGCTGTCACTGGGGCAGTACCTTTTCAAATGGTACACTTTTGTACTAATATGCACACTTTAGGTTCAAATTTGTACCTTTAAGGTATGGACCCTTTAGGTCCAAAAATACATTTATTTTTAGACCTTTATTATTACAGTGTATGTATATCAGATCACTTTTGTAAATTTAATTGGACGCCAACAGTATGACATATGTATAACCTTTATTCAAAAGAAAAGCCAAGGATATCACACTCAGTGCTCTGGAAAGATGGAAAACCTTGCATTTGCTTTATAATTACATAATGCTAATGTCATTACATTGTTCTGGTTCAAAGTTAAGCATCACCTAAAGCTTCCTGGGCAAAGAATGAGATTTTATTTAGATACAAGGCCACTGCTAAGAGGGGGAAAAAATAATTGTATTCCATTCGCCCTTTGGGCAGGGAATCTATCGTTGAAGGATGACAATGAGCGGATGCTTAATAGAATCATTTGTTCTCTTGTCTTGTTCTTTTTGTTTTAAAAGCCCCTTTTTCCTCTCTTCTTCTTCCGATGTTATATCACCAGATGAATCTCTGCATTCCCTAAAGGGAAGGTGCTGAACTCTGAAATGGCACAGCCAGTTGGAATCGTTACATCAGATAAAAATGGATGCACGTAAAATATGACTGTGGTTCCAAGCCCACCAAGAATCAAAAGGGAAGGGGAAGGGGAAGGGAAGGAAAGGGAAGGGAAGGGAAGTACAAAAGAAAGAATAAGAAAGAAAGAAAGCATAGGAGGGAAGAAAATAATGAAGGAAAGAAGGGACACTGAAAGTACAGTAGGAAGAAACAGAAAAAGCTGCAAAGGGGAAGAGCAAAAATAAAGGAAGGTAGTTGGAAGAAAACACAAGTAGGAAGAACAAACAAAGAACCTAAAGAAAGACATTTGTTTGACGGTGCAACAAGAAAATGGGTCATTCCCAGCTACAAAGGCAGAAACATAAAGAAATGCTTTATATGGCAGATTTCACAGTAAAGCAAACTCAGCACTACACCTGGTGAGGTAAGAATCAAATCACTTCTGTGAAGCAGCAAGACCAGAACTGAGGAAAGCTGATGTGTGTGTGTGTGTGTGTGTGTACTGGTTTATATATCCTGGTGGGGACTTAAACCTGACTACACACAGACTCATGGGGACTCGTGTCACGGTGGGGACCTAAATTGTGGTCCCCACGGGTACAAAAGCTTATAAATCATACAGAATTAAGTTTTTTTTTAATCTAAAAATGCAGAAAGTTTCCTGTGAGGGGTAGGTTTAGGGGTAGGGTTGGTGTAGGGCAATAGAATATACGGTCTGTACAGTGTAAAAACCATTACACCTATGGAGAGTCCCCACAAGGATGTGTGTGTGTGTGTGTGTGTGTGTGTGTGTGTGTGTGTGTGAGTGTGTGTGTGTGTGTGAGTGTGTTGGGAGAGATTGGGTGCCTGTAGCCACTGCAGTTCAGCCATCTACAATCGATCACCGATTACCACCCTTGTCAATGAGAACAAATGAGGTCGCACACTGGTCCTCTTCCTCATCACCTCTACATTATGCTTTTCAAAAAGATCGGTAATTATAACACGAACACAAATAAATCAAGCATACTGCATGTTAGAAGTAAAAACACAGGATAAACAATCTCCAACTGGTATCACACAAACTTACGTTTAATCAGGGTTCTCGCACAATCTCTCATTAGATACACTGGAGCAGTATAGATGAGGAAAATGAAACTAGGAGGTCTACAGCACCATTTGTCATTTGTGCTCATGGGTCAATCCCTGAAAGAACTAAAGCTTGAGATGAAGCAATTTGGCATGTTTTGTATCACAGTGCTGCTAGCATAAATGCTAACATATTTTAAAAGGTACCAAACAACTGCCTGGAGAAATTATTGGAGCCGTTTCTCACCAAATGTAGCACAGAGTCTTGGCCAAGCAGGATTGTCATCCTCATCATAAGAGGCTCATTTTTATTTAAAAATTAATTAATTAAATTAAATTAAATTAAATAAATATATACATATTCTTATTATAAATATATAAAACACTTTAAAATTATGAATATTTAAGCAGATTTAATTAAATAATTACAATAATAAAAAATAATGTTAACAATTATTAATTATTACATATATTACATATAATATAATTCCATTTAAATGTACTGAAATAACAGCAATACTACTCTTATTAGTACTGCTACTACTACTACTACTACTAATAATAATAATAATAATCTGTGATAAGTAAATAATAAAAATAAATAAACAAAATAATAAAACACTAATTTGTTCAAATAAGAACAATCACAGCAATAATAATAATAATAATACTATTATTATTATTATTATTGTTGTTGTTATTATGATCTTAAATATACAATTGCAAAATCAATAAATATATAAACATTTAATAAAAATAATAATGAAACAATGAAAACAAATATGTTATAAATATATAAACAGATTCATTAAAATAATAAAACAAGTTAATGTTTAATACTACTTCAGATAAATCTGTATTTAATTGGTTTTTCTTTCATTGTCTGTCGCAGCATAATAACTCTCACTACCATTATTTCTACTCAACAATTAAGCATCTCAAGGATGAACTTCCAAATCATTCATTACACCAGATAATAATCCATGGCTCATGAATACATGCCTTAGACTTGTAAAAGAGATCTCTGATGGGGTCGAGTTAATCATGCTTTATACAAAGCGGAGTGGCATCCATTTCAAACACACTTTTAATTGACAGACACCACGGAAGTCTTTGAGGGAAAAAACTTCACCAAAGGGTAAAAAAAGCAACAAAAATCAAGCAGATATACATAAATCACAGGAAGTGTGATGTGCTATTGATGTTTTCAGATCAATTAGTCTTTAATTAGCAATATGCTTTGAGTCAAATTAAATAGACTGCCACAAGTAACCTGAAGCGAAGCATTTGAGCTCCATCTCCACAGAAATTAAGTTTGGAAGTGGAAAACTACAGCTGTCTATTTTATTGAACCAGAAGGATGAATGCAGGCACTGGAGCTACAGATCTCTCATATGCACACACATATACTTTACACACATATTATTTTTCAAATGTAAGGACTTCTATGAGAGAGAGAAAAAAAGCTTTTTCCATTTGTGTGAGAGCCCTGCTGTCAGATTTAAGATGGTAATAATGGGATCTCACTGCGAGCCCTCAGAGAAAGTTTAACTCAGACGTAAGATGCGGGCTGGAATAAGAATCAGGAGACAGGGAGCTTTAAACACCCTGCGGTCCTGCTATAGAGAGCCAGCGAAGCCAGGTAGCACTTGCAGGTGAACAAAGACTGGACTAATATCTCTCCAGATATCTTTCCTTCGGTCTCCACGAGGAAGCGTTTGAGGACACAACATAGAAAATCATGTACTGTACCTCCAATAACATCCAAAATGAAGACAAAAAAGTGCTATCTAACGAACAGCTTCATTTTGACAAGTACTTCAGAAAAATTCTGGGGTTTTTTTTGTTTTTTTGAAGGACTTTGTGCGTTCTCTGGGCCGAATTTTTTTCTTTCACCACAGGAGTAGATTAAGATTATTTACGCCTCAGTTCATATGAACAACTCTCATTCATTGCATTGGATGAGAACCAAAAGAGTAATGTAAAGTCTCAATACCAGAGAACAAACAACTTTTTCCACCGCTCTCAGCCGAGACAGTGCAACAGAAAGGGCTACTGTTTGATTTTGAATAAAGGAATAATAAAATCGCTGAATAGGGTGACAGTAGGACACATTTTATCCCTAGGCACTTACGGCTTTGAGGTCAGACTTGAGGGCCAAAGTAGGCACAAGTCCAAGAAATGAAGTCTTATAATATAGCAGCATTTAGCAGAATGAAGGAGTTGCGAAAATCTAAATTCATAAATATATTAAACAAACAAAAAAAAACGGTAATTGAATATTAATTAGTATCATGTTAATTTTTTATTATTAAAATACTTTTTAGAATATAGAGAACTAAACATAAAATATATTTGTAAAAAATATATATAATTGTAATTTATTGTAAATATATATACATTTTTATTTTTTTAACTGGCAATGATATATTTTAATATGAAAATTATTTATATTTAAAAAGAGCCAAAAGTGAAAATAAAACATGTACTTTGTATTTTCTCATGAATTATTATATGAATTAATCTTTCCATATGTAACATATTGATTTCGTACAATAAATACCTAAAAGTACAATTATAATTATATAAAATACAGTGGAGATCAAAATTAGAGAACAACCTATAATTTCCTCAATTTCAAGGTCACTGCTTAGTTATTCTAAGTTATTCTAACAGTAGTAGAAGGGCAGTTTTTTAAGCATATTTCTTTAATTAATAGTATTCTGAAGCACAGAATAAAAAATAAAACTTAAATGAGATATTTGAAAAAAAAACTCCGATCAAAATTAGAGAACACACAAATACCTCCAAGTTATTGGTGTTAATCTGGCACATGGTGCTAATTTCCTTAATTATCTGACAAACCCTATTTGACTGGTAGCATTCCTCAAATTTTCACTGGGATTGCAAGATGGGGGGCCTCTCTAAGGTGAATGAACACTCTCCGACAGCAGGTTGTCCAGATGAAGGTCAAAGGGATGACCCTTTCAGCCATTGCAAGAGAAGTCGGTCGGTCTTTCTAAATCTGTGATTTCTCAAATATTGCTGGTTTACAACGACACTAATTCAAAATCTCTGGAAAATCCTTGGCGACAAAGTTATGGCTAAGAAACCCACTACAGTTGTGAAACTGTGGAAGAGAGTGGAAGAAAAGCGGACCAAGATCACACCAGCGCAGTGTGAGAAACCAGTAATGTCCTGCGGCCGCATATGTACTGAAGTCATTCAAAGCAAGGACCTCTACACTTCCTACTAATTTCTGAGAGCTGTAACCCTCCAAAATGATTGTTGTAATCTTTTTTTGTGCTACAGTGGTTACTGTTCTCTAATTTTGATCACTGTTTTTTCCACAAAATAATTTTATTTTTATTTTTTTTATTTCTCTAGTTATTTTGTAAAACGTGTTAGTAGAACAGTGGTATACCCACAGCTGTTCTTCCTTCAAACTTTGAGCGATGAAGATTAACAATATTTAAAATTTAAATACCACTGTACATAGAATTTTATCAAATTAAATTTAAATTTCACACACACACACACATACACACAATAAATTAACAAACAAATAGCATGTCTATAAGCACAATAGCATTCACTGCCATTTATGTTAAACAATAATTAAGTGACTAAAGAATTTAAAATAGTGCCAGATGCTAATTATGCAACCTAATATTCACAAGTACCCAACAATAAGACATGGCTCATCAATGTATGCTTTATATTCTTGTAAAAAATAAAGTATACTGATATTCTTTCATTTTGGAATCTGAATAACAGGGTACAAGCAAACCCAAGCACAACAATCATCTTCCTGTAATTTGCTGGAGACCCAAACAGCCGGAACGAGTCGGATCAAGCCAGAACCGGCAGCCGGACTTCTTCCAGCACCATACAGAGCTCTCCTCCCTCCTCCCTCCTCCATTCTCTTGCTTAATTCCACATCCGTTTACGTTATCAGCTTAATCTCCAATTAATTAACTTTGTTAAAAAAAGGATTGAGCTCTCGCTTTCTGTCAACAAGAGTGGGGTGTAACAGACAGAAGAGGGTGGGAGGGAATAAAGGGATTGTTGAGAGAAGAGACAAGGGTAGCGGTTGTAAAACGCGGTAGAAGGGGGGGGGGTCCCCGTGGGAGCCAAAATGAAACGGAGAAAGTCAATGAAAGTGGCATTGTGCCAAGGCAAGACACAGTCAGCCAACATGGCACGCATTAATTTAGAACTCTGTCTGCACCGTACAAGGGGCTTATGGGTACTCTGACACCGTTACCACTAGACAGAGCCACTGATTACATTCCCAGTTGATGTTGAATGAAAAATACAACATGGCAAGAGGCTCCAGAGACCGAAAGCATCACATTAATTATCCCTTTGATACATGAGCATTTGTGTTGGTTGTAGTGTAATTGGTGTTGCACGGTTCCACACGGGCCTACATGTCAGACGTAATGTTCATTACTAAGCCATTAAATGACATCCGGATGACTCATATTCATAATGACCGAGGTGTCAAGGGGGACAATTTGAAATTTCTGGTTTTCATGTCAGAGCTGGGATGCAAAACAGGGTTGTTTCTCACTGCTATGGCTAAAAAAGCAGCCAAAATGCATAATGGTTAGCCAAACCGACTGCGCTTTGGAGGATTCTGAGAGGAGAGGGGAAAACAACAACCCTGCCAAACCCATCGGAGAATCAGGAAAGCATGACTGAGCCTAGCGTCCCGCCATCCCAGCACGTAACCAAGGAGACGGCTATCTACAGCGTCCGCTAACTGCTCGCCAGCAACGCATAGGCTTTGGACTTCAGACAAACCCAAGGGTCCATCCAGCATAGTGACATACAAATCATATTTAGAGACCAAAAGCGTGGCTGAAACTCCATCAGGCTCATCATTCCTTGAAATCACCCATTATGACACAGTTTAATGAACGATTAAAGATGTACAAAATTTGAAATTTCTGGTTTTCATGTCAGAGCTGGGATGCAAAACAGGGTTGTTTCTCACTGCTATGGCTAAAAAAGCAGCCAAAATGCATCATGGTTAGCCAAACCGACTGCGCTTTGGAGGATTCTGAGAGGAGAGGGGAAAACAACAACCCTGCCAAACCCATCGGAGAATCAGGAAAGCATGACTGAGCCTAGCGTCCCGCCATCCCAGCACGTAACCAAGGAGACGGCTATCTACAGCGTCCGCTAACTGCTCGCCAGCAACGCATAGGCTTTGGACTTCAGACAAACCCAAGGGTCCATCCAGCATAGTGACATACAAATCATATTTAGAGACCAAAAGCGTGGCTGAAACTCCATCAGGCTCATCATTCCTTGAAATCACCCATTATGACACAGTTTAATGAACGATTAAAGATGTACATACACGTCTGAACTCCCAAAGAAACATTTGGTCAGTCCAACCTGATTTTGCCTCGCTGAATACTTTAAAATTAAAAATATCCAAAAACCAAGAAGCTCAACTCAAGAGATTGATTCAGAGCAAATTGTTAAAATAGAAACATTTGCATAGCGTTTTAGCATTTCCCTTCTTCCTACAAACAACAGTTTCTGATATTAAAAATGAGTCAGTAGATGTCACACTTCACTAATAATGCAATGTGCCAAGTTTCCCGCTGAATAGTTTACACTGGCTTACCTTTCATGCCAAACTTTGAGCGTCTGCCATATTTGTTGATTAGCACAAACATAATGACAAGGAGAACGCAGGCGAAGCCAGCCAAGCCAACCGCAATCGACACCTAGAGAAGCAGGAAACACAACATTTCATTTATTTGACGAACCAAAATATGAGATGAGAGCCAGACTTATGATATAGGATTACTGTATTTTTGGAACTGAATATTAGCAAACTGCTTACTGCGCCGTATAAACAGTTTACTGCCTAATTAAAAGAAAGATCCTACATTGTTGTCACGTTGTCTCATTACACTACATGTTTAATTCACATGGTAAATGTTTAGCTATTTTAACTTATTATTCAAAGCCTGTGCAAAAAATGTCTTAACTAGCAGCAAATGGGTTAAATAATAGGTTTCATTAACAAATTTGTGACGAAAGGCTGTAAAGAAGAAGGTTGTGCGTTTATGAAGAAGGTTTAGGCGGGTTTAATGCAAATGGATAACCTCATTTATTAGAATACTCCAGATTAGAACGAGGTCAAGAATAAATTAATGTGGCAAGGTATTTGGTGCAGAAATGTTTCGTGAGAAGTTCTCCTGCGCGGACAAATATGAAATAATCCTAGCAATTATTACTGAATGAAATGCACTGAGTCTAGTAAGAAGTTGATTCCATTCTCATTAATCACACTGGAATGAAAGGTCAAGTCAAGCGCATTGCATCGTGGGAAATCGTATGCTCGGTTGCACATTTTGGCAAATATAGTAGGTCATCTGTGTATTCTACATGTACGCATAGAGAAAAATTTGCATTCTGTTTATATTCTACACACTGCAAAAATAGTAGCATGCTAGCATGCTATAACTTTAGCTTATTTGTTATTATAATCATTTGTAATCTAAAATGATTTTTACAATCTTTTTACGAGGGAACTACAGTACAGGAATGACATAACTACTGTAGCAACTTAAAATGTGTCAAATAAATATTTCTATCTAATCTCTTGTGTCTCGCACAGGAGGAAAAATGCAATTTTATAGCAAACCTAAAAAGTGTGTTTTGACTTGTTTGTGTGATTTGTATTGATGTTGATGCTGTAATCATGAGAGGTTTATGTAATTGGAGTCATAAGTTGCATATGGCAGCGGTAGCTTTGATAAATTGCATGAAAAGTGAAGGGCAAAGCAAATCAAAGAAAAAAAAAGATTATAATAATAATTCAGGTTAGGTTTTGTAAGAGAGATACAGCCAAGATGGGAAATACAATGCATACAACTTAATATAATGTCTAAATGTTCCAGATAAACACCAAATAAAGACAATAAACAATAAATCAATGCAGTCAAAGTGCTGGAATAAAGCTATCGGAAGCAAAAAGCTTTTCCCCGTAATTAGGACCTCCAAACAACCGAGGGCCACGCTCACTCTTTGTGCCGGTGCCCAAGTCGCTATTAAAACATTCAGATGAGAATATAATCTCCATCCAGTCAATTATAGCACAAAGATGAACAAAAGTACTTTTTTAAGCAGCTGTAAAACATACAAGCCACAAGGGAACCGACAGATAAGAGGTAGAGTGTGAGGGAAAAAACTGGACAAAAAGAAAATGGTTTAGAATAGTTTGTTTTCAACACCTCTGCCGTGTGTTCCTGGGAACAAGATGTTCAAGTAACCTCATTATACTTCATATGGGTGCTTTCAATCTCAGGAGACAAAAACAACACTCACGCCAAACGTGTCCTCTTCAGGCCGATGTGTCATGGTTGGAACAGCTGTCGGAGTCGGACTCACTAGAAAACAAACAAGAGTGTAGTTGTGTTCAGAAAAAGAAAGAAAGAGAAAAAAAGGAAAATATATGTTTTAACCTTTTGAAGATAAAATAATACCACATGGACATACTGTACATTACTGTGACCCCAAAATGGGTAAATTACTTATGTTTTCACCTTGTCCTTTGATCAGTTTAATGCGTACTTGCTGAAGTATTAATTTCTTTTGGGAGGTAAAAAAAAAATTATTAACACCAGAGATTTGAATGGTATAGTGTTTATATACAATTAATAAAAGTATAATGAATTATCAATTAATTATAATTAATTGATAAAAATGTAATACAATTAATTTAATACAAAAATGTAAAATTACATGTCTAATGTTATACTAAAAATAATAATAGAAATCTTTAAAAAAAAACTTACATTTGCTATATTCAAAATCTTGAAACTGTTTACTTCCAGCTTTGAATGAATGAATGAATGCATAAATGTTTTTATATATTTTTAACTTTTGGGGGGAAAGAAAAATCACAAAATCTTGAAAATGTTTATTTCCAGCAGTGTAATCAATAAATTACTCTGTGTAATCAATTTTTTTTTTAGAAAAGAATATAAAGGCAAAATATAGATATACTTTGTATATCTATTATATAGATATAATGGTGACTTTAAATCACCATTCCAATTAACATTTGACAACCAAAAATGTCCAAATTCTGTTTATCTTTATTTTGAAAGATATATGTACAGTATATGCATGATATTGTTTTATCATTTAAAATGACTTAAAATATATGTGTAGCTTAAGTGTCCAAATACATATTGGAGCCACTGTATAAGCAGCATAGATTTGATTTCCCCTCCATGTCATTTTCAATTAATTTTCACAACTAACTACGAATCTACAGACTTGTTAATAAAACAGGCCATAACTTAATTGGTTTCGTCAAACCAGCCTTTAAAAGGTGATGGATGTTTTGCGTTTACTCAAAGTAACTGTTTTAAAGACAAAAATGTCCAATTCTGCTACTGGAAGGCCACTCTCCTGCAGAATTTATCTCCAACATGCCAGCCTGGAAGTTTCCAGTATCCAAAGACCTTGATTTTCTGGTTCAGGTGTGTTTAATCAGGGCTGGAGCTAAACTCTGCTGGAAGGTGGCCCTCCAGGAGCAGGACTACACAACCCTGGTTTTAAGAGAACTGTTGGGGATTATTCACTAAATATGTCTTGGGGCAAATTCTGTTTGATTAGACTGTTGCAAGGTTACTGCCATTTCAACAGTGAGTCCGATCGTAGATTAAGCCGCCGCTAACTTTATGCCAAAAATACAAAACAGGTCTAATAACAGCATGCCCAACTATGGCGGCCGGCCATCTGAGAATAAGGCCAAGGTAATTGTTTGGAGGATAGTTGTTTGTTCAGTGCATAGACCAAATTATTTGTTTCTAAATCATTCTTTGTTTTATGATAAACAAACCTAATGAATATGTTACAAAAATACATGCAGCAAACAATTAAAGAGAGGGAGAAACTCACCATAATCTGGGTAGTCTGATAAAAGAGGGGAAAAAAACACACAGTGGTATATAATTACCAGATATGAATATGTCGAGATCAGCTCTAAGGACTCATGAAAACACATTTTTAAAATGTTATTATACAATGATCAGCATTTACCCTTCAGTGCATTTCTTGTGCAATTATGGTAATGTTCAAATATTTGGTACAAGCCATTTGGTACAAATATTTGCAACAATAATTGCAATATTTAACATGCAATTAAACATTATATTGATGCAATTATAATTGGATAAAAGCGTCTGCTAAATGCATAAATTATTATTATTATTATTATTAATTATTAAATTATGTGGAAACAGACATGAGGGTATCATATGAGCTGCATGTATATATGTTAATGTTTAGAGTGCTTATGCACACAATAACAGTGCCGTGAGGTCAACATTTTGGGTTTCTGAATGAAATCCCTTACGCTCACCAAGACTGCATTTTTTCATCATAAATACTGTAAAAATGTATTCTGTATATATACACACACACACAGATGTTGGGATTGGTTGTTTACAGTGGACTCTCCATAGGCGTAATGGTTTTTATACTGTACAAACTGTATTTTCTATCGCCCTACACCAACCCTACACCTAAACCTACCCCTCACAGGAAATTTTGTGCATTTTTAAATTTTCAAAAAAAAAACACATTTTAGTATGTTTTTAAAGCCTTTTGAATTACGGGGACACAGGTAGTGTCCTCATAAACCAACTTCATATTGTAATACCTGTCATACCCATGTCATTATACAAATTTGTGTCCTCATAAACCACCCAAACCAGTACACGCACACACACACACACACACACACACGTGTTTTCTGAAAACAAACATTTTTTTTTAAGCTGATACATTTTTTCTCAAGATTCTTACTGAATAGAAGAACAGCAATATTTGAAATTCAGATCTTTTGTAACATTATAAATGTATTTTTTAATCAGTTAAAATGTGTCCTTGCTTAAGCATTATATATATAACAATGAAGAAAACATTTTGTATTTAACACTAAATGGTCTATAATCATCATCATCAATTCATCAATTAATTTGATAAAAATGTTTTAAAAAATTAAAAATTTCATACAATCCATTTCATCATTTCATATAAAAAGGTATATATATATATATATATATATATATATATATATATATATAT
>NW_015505229.1:1842309-1882456 GCF_001515645.1 Sinocyclocheilus grahami
TATATATATATATATATATATATATATATATATATATATATATATATATATATATATATATATATACCTTTGAAGGTTACTACATATATACTATAAATAAATAGTATAATCTCAGTTTTATTGTGTCTGTGTGCAGTATAACTTTACTTATAAATACCTACTGTATTTATTTACCTATACCTCTCTTTACTTATACCTACCTATTGAAAGCACAGACTAAACTTAAGTTTTCCAGTTTGACAGTACACACATTCACAGACTTATGCCCGCTATAGCATCACCCCAAGAAATGAAAACTTTCCAATTGAGGGTTTGTATCTATATTTATCTATAAACCTGATGGATTCTCACCTCGGGTGTTAATAAGTTTTTCAGGCAGGGCCTTTAACCGACATCCAGTCTGTTCTGTTTCTCTACATGGCATCTGTGACCTAACAGCTCTAATCATAGAAACCCTCCTCACACACCTGCACCAGTACAAGAGAATTTGACTTTTTTTTTTTTTTTTTTGCCCCACACAGGTGGAAAAATCAACATAGTACTTTTTGCTGGTATGATAACACTTAGAGTCAAGTTAGTTAATTTTGCATTAATTTTGTCCACCTTTATGGGGAAAAACATTTTCAGTTGTATTTGACAGTTCACTCACTGGGAAAACACTATGTAACTATAGGTTTTAGAATAACAGGCAATGTAAATGTGTATAAATCAGTCACGTACCATCAAAAGGTGGCAGTAGAAAGTGAGCGTACACAGTTTTGACGGCCACGCCCAGGAAGTTGCTGGCCTCCAGAGTGTAATTGCCATTGTTGTGGTGTGTGGGGTTTTTGAATATGAGGCATCCCTCTAAGCTGTCCTGATAGAGATCCATTTCTGGATGGAGGTATTTTGTCGGCTTGATCTCCTCGCCCTTATAGTACCAGCGGAGGGTGGGCTGGGGGTTTGCACGCACTGTGAAGACCATACACGTGTCATGCCACTTCTGCGGTTCCTCAAACTTAATGATGACAGGAGGGACTGCAGGAGAGAAACACAATACTTTTATACAGAAAGGATTAAGTACTTTGTGCCACTGTCCAACATAAATCCATAAACCACTGAGCATGGATTATCATAAACCGTGTTTATGCATGAGTGGGACTTTGGCCTCTGCAGCACAGGTGGTCCGTATGGATATTTGTTTGATCTGCTATCCTGTCTCTTGGACAGGAAGATCCCAGGTTAACTGTCAAGCTGGTCAAGCATTTGGACGAGCGGATGTTTCATGGAATGGAGCCGCAGAGCCAAAGGGTGGGAAACAACTGCAGCCTATAACCTTTTCCATCATCTTTTCCATCACTGCATGTTTGACGGTAACTGTCAGCAATTATGATGCCGTAAATATGTCAAACATCCATATTAAACATTCATCAGGGATCGAATCAGTGGTTAATTCACTTCAATGTGTGGGTTCTACTTACATGAATACAGATATTTTTACAAATTTCTTCTAGAATAAGTTATTTTAAGCTATTAATATAATAGATCAAATATGAAAAAATAAATATAATAATACAGTACTATTCAAATGTTTGGAGTCTGCATGATTTTTTTTTCTTTCTTTTTAAAAGAAATTAATACTTTTTTCAGCAAGGACACATTAAATTGATCAAAAGTGACAGTAAATACATGTATAATGTTAAAAAATATATATATTTCAAATAAATGCTATTTGAACTTTCTATTCACCAAAGAATAATAAAAGTGCCACAGGTTCCACACAAATATTAAGTAGCACAACTGTTTTAAACATTGATAATAGTTAATGTTTCTTGAGCTGCTAATTAGGATGATTTCTGAAGAATGGACTGGACTGAAGTAATGACAGTTTTGCCATCACAGGAATAAATAACATTTTAAAATGTATTCAAATAGAAAACACATTTTTTTATTGTGATAATATTTCACAATTTTACTGTTTTTACTGTATTTTTCAATCAAATACATACATGCATGAGCATGAGACTTCTTTCAAAAAACATTTAAAAAAATCTTACTGACCCCAAACTTTCTAATGGTAATGTACATATAAAACTTTTATCTGATTAACACCCTCTATTTTTTTTCTCCTGTCTCAAGGCTGGAGATTGTGAGAGAGAGTGAGAGAGACTGACTGACTTTCTCTTATTTCCACAGAATTTGCCGCTCTAAGCAAATCTTACATGGTCAATAGATATTGAGTGTGGGAAGAATCATGTTACACTGTTGTTGGCCAACACCATTCAGTATAAATATAAATACTGATACAACACTGCGACCTCACATTACACTGTAATTGTATTGTGACGAGTCGGCTGCCTCCCCCTAGTTATCACTCCCGACGTGAGTGGGTGTGTGAGAGAGGAGGGGCGCTGAAATAGCCAGGGCTGGCGGCATGTGATGGGGCACACCTGAACCGAATGGAGCCTCATCACTGCTGCTGTTTAAATGCCGAGTGCGCCTCTCCTCGGGAGACCGGTCTCTTCCCTGTGCATGCACGCTGGTGTCCTCGTGGGTCCAGGAAGGGTGCATAGAGGGACTCCCGTGAGCTAGAGTCGTGAGCTACCGGACCCGTGGTCCGGGTGAGAACTGCACCCGTTACACGGCCGTCGGGCAAGGATGCCGGGCCGTCTAGTCCCTTCAAGCGCCGTGGGCCAAGGCGAGAAGGATGCAGCCGCTGGAAGAAGCCGCCGCCCATCGCGCCCTGGACTGGAGAGGGGAGCGCGTGCGGCCGCCGGACTCCACCCCTACCCTTGGACCCTTTTAATTGCCTTACTTCATTCCAAGTGGGTGAAAACAGCTTTCGTTGGATATTGTGATGCTCTATTGTGTTTTATTACTGTACACAGTTATTTTTCATTTTTTCCATTTAGTATAATTAATGTCAAAGCATCACAGGCTTCACAGGTACATCTGAAAACAGTTGAATTTATATATTTTATTTTAATATGATTTAATATAACAATAATATTAATTTATTATGTTACTGTGACAATGTATGGAATTCTCAAATAGTTTTAATTATGCACAGAGGCACAAGCAAATTAAAAGTGGTCTTCATCAAGTACCTTCTTGCTATACATTACCTGGTTAGTCAGCTCTGGAGTTACGATTAATGCACTAGCTTCATTTAATTATATAAACTAAAGTTTCATTGTATATCATCCTGTTGTGTTTTTTGGTAGAGCTACGTCATTATATATGATCCTTATTTGAGGCAGAGTTTGTCTTTGTTCTCTGCCTTTTCACTTTTTTTTACATTTGTTTGGTTATTGTTTCTCAGGGGTAGGATTTATATGTTTGATTAGAGGCATAGTTTCTTTTTGCCAATTTTCATGAGTTGCTTATTGCCTTAGGGTTGTTGTTTCTTTCTTTTCATTTGGGACATCATTTTTGCATGCCTGACCCTATATGGGAAAAATAAACTTCCCTTTTTCTTTCTGCTAAAAAATGCAATGTGCATTGATTTTTTTTTCCAAGTGTAATATAAGGCACAAACATTTTAAGTGAACAAAAACTGGAACGTTTCTGATTCCTAAGACCCCTGCATACCCTTCCCAATACAGAAAATACACCACCTAACTCTGCCACAAAGCAATCACATGTAGCCTGCTCCACACTGAAACATGATAACATTGATAAATCTCTCTAATATTTCACTTGTAGCCTTTTTTCGTGTGAAAAGTCCAGATGAAGAACAGCCCTCGCTATCATAGATCAATAAACTACACAAATGACTTTCCTACAACATGCTGGGTTGTGTAGAACCTGAGATTTCTTTTTTTTTTTTGTATGAGTAGGGCTATTTTTGATGAAGACATTTGTCATTATTTTATAACAAATTTCATTAGCCTCAGTGTGATTATTTTTTTTTCATTATTTTTTAGAATTTAATTTGACAAAGCAGCCATTATTGTACCATAATTGGCTACATTAAAATACTAATAATCATAAAACACAGTAAACTAATCTACAAAACCACATTTAACAGGTAGTGTGTAATTTCTGTGCCACTAACATCACTAAACGGAACTACAAAACAATCCAACCCGATCTCATAAAAAAAACGGATTTTTTAACGAGGTGGTGATTTTGTTTGATTTCATAATGTGATTTGTATGGAAACATACAATTTTTAGGGAGAAAGTAAAAATGGAGGGCCACACCTAAACCTAAGTGTGAATACAAAAATATACAATTAGGATTGCATGAATTCATAAGAATTACCTACCATTTCACTAAAATGTAAAAAAAGTTATTTGCCATAAAAGTGTTAAAACAATCTGTTGTCAAACAGGTTTCCAGAACACCCTCTCTCTCTCTCTCTCTCTCTGCCATTGGTCAGTCCATCAGGCAGCCCCGCCCCAAACTCACACCATTGGTTGAACCAGTTGCTATGCTGGGCTGATCGGAATCCTAAAAACAAACAGTGATGTTTTGAAAGCACCACAAAGCCACAGTGTTTACACTTTTGAGCAAAACCAACTGACACAACGGCTTACTTAGGTGCCTACATGCTAAGCTAGAATAATAGAAAGTATTTTAATAACAAAAGTTACACACTTCACCTCTAGGTTTTTGTCGCATAGATTCTGCATTTCTCAAGAGCTATTTTGATCAATAGCACTCACTTAAAAAAAAAAGCTTTCTAGTGATCTCACCTCCCTAAATGCCTACCTCATTCAAATAAAACAGGCAGCCCCGCCCCAAACTCACACCATTGGTTGAACCAGTTGCTATGCTGGGCTGATCGGAATCCTAAAAACAAACCGCGATGTTTTGAAAGCACCACAAAGCCACAGTGTTTACACTTTTGAGCAAAACCAACTGACACAACGGCTTACTTTTAGGTGCCTACATGCTAAGCTAGAATAATAGAAAGTATTTTAATAACAAAAATTACACACTTCACCTCTAGGTTTTTGTCGCATAGATTCTGCATTTCTCAGAGCTATTTTGATCAATAGCACTCACTTCAAAAAAAAAAAAAGCTTTCTAGTGATCTCACCTCCCTAAATGCCTACCTCATTCAAATAAAAGGCAATACAAATTAAGAAACGCGCACACACATGCACACAATGCCAAGAATGTCCATTTAGAAAACCAGCAGAAAACTAGGTGAAGGACAACATTATCCTAAAAAACATCAACTTCTCTGGCACCCATCAGTCAACCAAGGCCTGGAGAGCTGCTGGCGTGGTTCCATTTTGCAGCCAGAGTGGGTTCTGTGCCCAGGGCTTTGTGTACGAATGCTTTCTGGACTGCAGCCCTTTCCTGGCCACGTCTGTCCAGCTATTCAGCGTGCCAAATTCCCCACTGGTGCCCAGGGCGATCACAGTCCCCGCAAAGGAAGTCAAACAAAACATGAGCTTCTGGATTAAGGCAAAAACTAAGCCGCAAGATGTGATATAATGTGGCATAATATTTCAGTGCAATCTAAAATGAATACTCGCCAAAAAATAAGTAAAAATTTTCAAGTAAATGAACTGGTCAATTAAAAATGGATACATTAGTTGGTAACTTAGGAACTGTAACATTTTAAAACAAATAGTAAGACTAATCTTAACCTTAACATTGAATCAAAGAATCAACCTGTCTGTCTACTAAAGAAAAATGTCATGACCAGCACATATAACAGCTTTTACCTACGTCTAAGTCTTTACCTAAATCATAAGTTTATCAAAAGACAGTTTAAACCAGAAAAATCTAATCTTACATTTTTTTCGTCAGGCACAGTTTTACAAAGACGCAAATGTAGACTTATCTTGTATATGATTACTGCCTTCACTGATTGTCACTGATTTACAACTTCAATTGGCAGACGCTTTCACCCAAAGTGACGTAAAATGCATTCAAGGTTTACATTTTATTAGTACATTCTGGAAATCGAACCCCTTGGCTGCTATACAGCCAAATGTGTAAAAACTATGAAAATGAATGTAAAAGACTGCAAAATAATGAATTTTTTCATAAAAAATATTGCAGTGCCATGTTCAAGACAAATATGAACATGTGACAAATATGTTACATTTACAATTTCATTTGGCAGATGCTTTCATCTGAAGCTTGTAGTTATGTTTTATTAGTACTGAAAACGGAACACATAATATTGGTGCTGATTGAGCCATGCATATAAAAACTGTGAAAATGCATGTAAAAAAAACTGCAGTTATATGGCCAAGAGAAATATATTTATATAAAATACTTGCCAGTAAATTTCCTTAATTCGCCCCTCATTAGCAAGAATTTGGACCTTGTGTGCGAGTAAAACATATTATGGTTTCTTAAAGGATCTTCTCGATGCTCAGTAACATATGGGATTATTATTGCATACATTTAACTGGACAGACAGAAGGGTGTGAGGTCAAGCCCACATAAAACTGGCATTAGATAGCACCTCCACCCACTACTACCTCACTTGCCCAATAAAGGGCTTCCTTTCGGAACCATCTCTATGCCAATGACTCCAACACCAACTCCCAGTGCAGCTATATCGCTGTGAACAACAGCCACCTCTAGCCTTCTCGGTATCTCATTTCACGCTCCTTCAAACAACCTTTGAGCACAGCCACCCCCACTCCTGTACCAAGAACAGACATCTTCCACATCAACCTCCTCCAAATGTCTAAATGTCAACTCTGACATATCTCTCTGCGATCATGAAGGCTCCACTGAGAGTTTAGAGGGTCTTCGACTTCCTAGAAATGTCGAGTCAGGGGTGCCGTTTCCAGTGCTTGAAACTATCCTCTTCCCTGCTTATATCTTCTTCTTCACTGGTGTTGAGGGCCAAGCTGAAGGTATCACTGCATCTATTCAGTATATGTGATGGACAAATTCTCAGGTAGCAAATAAAACAAAGAGGATATCACAAAGTCTAGAAGATTTGAGCTAGATCAGTGGTTTTCAGCCATTTTTGAACCCAAGGAGCCCCTTTTGTCCAACACATTATTTAAAAGCCCTCCTTTAAGTTGATATGTACCTCTAGTACTTCTGTTGTAATAAATAATAAATACATTTGAAATATTCTCAGTTTAATGTTGTGCATTTATTTTTAAATGTTCAATTTTATTTTAGGAATTCATGTCATTTATTTTTCATTATTTTAACTTTACTAAAATAATTATAATTGTATCTCTTTTTTAATATTTGATTTAAGATTGTGTTAATATAATAATTTAAATAATTGTAACATTTACCCCCACCCCGAGGCTAATTATAAAATATAAAATAATAAAACAATTTAATAATAAATATATTTTAATAATAAAAAATAATAGAAATATTAGGAGATAGAATGCATATTTAAAATAAATAAACAAACAAAGAAACAATGGAAGACATAAACTAGGAGATGGAATGCATTTTTAATACAAAAATAAAACTGGAAGATATATTAACTATGAGGTAGAATGCATACTGTATTTTAAATAAAATAAAATCAGATGAAAAACTAATAATAATAACAATAATAATAATAATATTAATAACAAAACTAGTTAGAACTAACTTCTAGTTATACCTAGATATATCTAAAAAAAGTTTAGCAATCATACAAGACCATAATGCAATTTCTGCAGTGAACCTGTTCAAATGCTCGCAAAAAGAATATAATTAAATTAGTAAAATGTATTTTTTCTACTTTTAATATATAACACTAACTGTTAAAATAATACTTCATAATTACACTTTTTGTCAGACTAAAGGCTAATTTTCCTCTGAAGTCCCCAAATGTACTGATTTGGGAAATTGTATGAAAACTGCTTTTATACTTTTATCTACCATATTTACTGCGATCTAAGAACAGGGTGTAATCGCCTTTGTTACGTTTTACGCTTACTCCTCGCTTAAAGGGCTTCCAGCTGGCAGGATCCTGCAGCGCTGCCGAGGGTTTCAGATCTGATCTCAGTGGGAGTCTCTCCCCTTTAAGAGTACGAAATATTAAGCCCGCAGGATATGTCTCACCTGGCCTGCAGCCTGGAGGAGCATGACGGCTTAAACCTCTGCACGCTCATTCATTCATCAGTTGGTGCGAGTGAGATAACCTTTCTCATTTGCAAGATAGGGCAGGAGATAGAGGCATATGAGCTGAATCCCATGCATATGAAATGGGCTGAACGGTAAGCTCTTGGAAACAGCATTGTTGCTCATTTGCACAAATGAGGGGGACATTTTTCAAGTGAATCTTTAAACAATTTTGTCGGCACGTTCTGCACAAGGACAAGCGCAACCGGCATTTCAGAGCTTTGATGAATAATGATCAAAGGAGAGCCTAAGTAGTTTCTCCACCCTTTAAAACTAAATTAACATGTCTAATGAGAAGAGTGCACGTTTCCTCTCTTACTAAGCAGTATCACAAACAGTCCATGATGGAGAAAGAACTCACACATGCTTAATTTATAGCTCACGTCTGATACTCTTGATTAGCGGTTCTAAACTAGTGGGTTACAACCTGTTCTGGTGGGTCACAGATGGCAGAGGAAAAACAATGCTAAATGCTAACAATAAAATGCAACTAACCATATAGGCCTAGCTAGGATAGTAAAACCAACTGCACACATAGCCTCTCTGCACCAACAAAACTAAGCCTACGCATTTGGCATTTGTTTTTTGTAACTAGACTCCCCAACTATCCAAGCTGGCGTTAAGCTTGTTTTCTGGTTTCCCCAATCTGGGCAAGCTAGTCTTTATCAGGTTTAGGAGGTCACCCAGTCTAACCAGCTGACTAGTGTCAAAAACCCCATCTAAATAGACCAGCCTAACTGGTTTGGACAGGCTAAGAGACTAGTTAACCATAAAATTAAACTAAAGGTGGTATTGATGGTTTTATTTGGTTTAACTGGTCTCCCAATGTAGCCAAGCTGGTGTTTATCTGATCACCAGCAGACAAGTAACCAAACCCCTCTAAAACCATCTAAACAGTGGACCAGCTCACAAGTGTCCAAAACCCTTTTAAAATAATCAAAATAGACCAGCCTAACCAATTTGGCCAGGGTAGTCAAGCTAACCTGCTTAGGCTGATTTAACTGGTCTCCCAGAATGGCCAAGTTGTTCCCTTTCAGTCGGTCACTCTCGACATCACGTCGGAGGACCGACGAAATTGGGATCTCGCTTAGAGGGACCAATCTACTTCGAGTGTAAACTAAACGAGCCAATGCACATTGGCATGCGATTATTGCATCCAGCTGCTGCTGATCACAGCGTGAGTATAAGTAGGCAGCAGGTGCAGCGCATATTCAGCTTTTCGCTTCGGAGCCGAGCGATCACATCGTTCCGCTCCTGACTACTCTACGGAGAGAAGACTGAACGAGTTCAGCACGCTCTTGGAGAGCTCTTCGTGTTGGAGGACGGCGCTTCAGTTTCCTACCAGCTTACAAGTGCCAAAAAACTTTATAAAATCATCTAAACAGATCAGTCTAACTGGTTTGGCCAGGCTAAGAGACCAGCTTACCATATTAGGCTAGATTACCTGCTACAGTAGAAGAATTAAAAAAAGGTTGTATTGCTGGTTTTACCTGGTCTTTCCACCTATCAAAGATGGTGTTCAGCTCATTTTCTGGTATCCCAAGCTGGCTCAGCTGATCTCATCCAGCATGACACATGTCCAAATCCCTTCTAAAAGACCAACTTAACCAATTTAGCAAGAGTAGACCACCTGATTAAATTAATTAAAGGAGAAAAAATAGCTGGTTTAGCTGGTCTCCCTCCCTCACCAAACTGGTGTTAATCTTGTTTTATAGTTTCCCAACATGGCCAAGCAAGTCTTTAGATGGTTTCTCAACCAAACCAGCTGAAAAATTCCCAAAATCTCTCTAAAACCATCTAAAGAGATCAGCCTATCCAGCTAGTTTAAACTATTTCTCCAGCAAGCAAAGCTACTATGCTCTTGTTATGAGAGCTAATTTACAGTTACTGAGACCTTAACTATTTTCATACCTTGCGAACCTGAATAAAATATCAAATTAACCTTTCGAAAGGTCAAGGTGACTGATTGCTGGAGAAGAAAAGGAAAAACACAGGGGACATTGATGCATCAAGCCTGGGTGCTTAAAAAATGCCCAAATAACGTAGTCTAAAGTACATCCGCCTAGCCGACATGCATTATGCATGCACTTCCATACCCGCACCCAGCCAAACGAAGGGACGCCATTGAATAAATCCACTAGAGCATTGAACGGTGGATCAGGGGAACGCACATACTGATAAACAAATGGAAATATACACACATCTCATGCCTTAATGAAAACGTTGCCACAATGGAGGTGACAAACAGTGGTTAGCTTCCTAGGTAAGACAGAGCGTAGAATTTAGCCTTTATCATATGAATCAATTCAAAAGCTCTCTAAAAAGGCGTGCACAACACGAGCAGAATTTATACATAAATAATCAGAAGACTGCGTTAGCGTATGTTCAGGGAGCTCTCAAGACATGATGTGTAAATGTCAGCTATGCATTGTAGATGAGTTAGCCCATACATACTAACTCAACTAACGTTCTCCCTGGAAACACTTTTCTATTAAGAAGGAACCTGGAGGAAGTGAAAGACAACATAATCCCGATTTAATGACAATTGAGAAATACACCTGCTGCAAGCTGGTTTATTTTGGGACTGGTTAGATTTAGATTTGAAACAAAGCAAAGTCAGTCAGCAAATGCAAGGTTAAAGCCAGCGAGTGCAAGTGAAGTGTAGAGGACAGCTGGGTACACCTGTAATGTTGCAGAGCACTTTGCCTTAAGACAAAATGGCCTGACAGAACCAGGCTTTAACGGTAGGCCTGGATGTAGACCGACAGACCCATTCAGATTCATTATACGGTGGCAATGAAAGGTTAAGCTAGGGGATATGGCTCTGACGGGGTTTCCAGCAGCTGGGATCCTTCCGGATCCTTCTTCTACGCAGCCATGATGTTGTAATTGATGCAGTATGTGGTCTGGCATTGTCATGTTGGAAAATGCAAGGTCTTCCCTGAAAGAGACGACGTCTGGATGGGAGCATATGTTGTTCTAGAACTTGGATATACCTTTCAGCATTGATGGTGCCTTTCCAGATGTGTAAGCTGCCCATGCCACACGCACTCATGCAACCCCATACCATCAGAGATGCAGGCTTCTGAACTGAGCGCTGATAACAACTTGGGTTGTCCTTGTCCTCTTTAGTCCGGATGACATGGCGTCCCAGTTTTCCAAAAAGAACTTCAAATTTTGATTCGTCTGACCACAGAACAGTTTTCCACTTTGCCACAGTCCATTTTAAATGAGCCTTGGCCCAAAGATAAATTTGTTAAATTTGTATCAGTTTTACTGGTAGTCCACTGTATGAAGAATTTTTGGGTATGATTTGTCACAGTTTACTTTATTTTGCTATCCTCACTTACATAAATGAACTATAGTGTCCTGCACCCACTAGTAAAAAAAATATAAAAAATTATATCTGATCTCTGAATAATTTTTGGTTTCACTGTATATCCTTCGGTTATTTTCACACTTAATTATGCCCATTAAAATGTATTTTACAAGTTTTTGTTACTTTCACTGTTAATTTTTTTGCTCTATGGTACATCATCTTTAATTTAATAGCATTAGAGCTGCTCCATTGCAGCGGCTTAGTACTGTAATCACGCGCTTTTCTGTAATAATGCAGGGAACCACTCGTTATAAATCTCCTAACTGTGATATTTTCAGAAATAGAAGTCGCATTTTTTCATCTGAAACGTGCTGCGATTTATTTTCCAAAGCCACTCACATAATGCAGAAACACTCAAGCAAGCAAAACACATGCAACGCACAGACATATTTGTACTGGTACAGAATGAGAGGGAGTAGTACAGCCTAGCGCATTTCACACAGGCTGTTTGCCAGAAAGTCATGTATGCCTAAGGTTGAAAATAAATGATGTTTATAGTGAATGCCCCTATAAATGGTCTTATTTTTACAATTTAGTTTTAATCCAAATGATGCGTGAGCTAAGTGAGTGAACATCAAAGATCACACAACAGAAGTGCGCGCGCTCTCTCTCTCCCTCCCTCCCTACCGTTAAGTAACTTGTGCATTGTTTTACTTACTTGTTTTTGACATATCTGACCGAACTACAAACTTTCCAGTGATGTCTGTGAGAAAGGTATATTCACTCGACAAGCTCGCACATCTGCGCCACCGCGCGCTCAATCCACTCAGCCGCTTTGTTTATCAGCTCGCGCACACCAGCTATACAGGCGTTAATACTGAATGTTTAACATTATATTCATTGCATACATATACTTCGTAGTAGACATCCTTAACTCCTTTCTGCTGTCTGTTGTTCTGTTGTCGGTGTTTCTTTGTCTGAAAATGGCACTTATCACATGCTGTGTGGTATCGGCGTTTGGTATCGGGGCATTTTAACGAGTACGAGTACGAGTGCAGGAGACCAGTATCGGCCCGATACCAGTATCGGTGCATCCCTAATAGATATAGAATAATAATAGTAATAATAATGATAATAAACATTTATATAAATGGTAAATAAAGCAAAACAGGCAAAAATAAATAAAAAATATTTAAACTAAATAATAATAATAATAATAATAATACATGTATTAAAATATACATGTATAAATATAAACCTACAAATAATAATTTAATAATAAATTGTATAAAAATAAATAAATAATATATAAAATAATAGAAATACAACAATAATGTTTATATACATTATATAACGGCAAACAGGTAAGAATAAATAAAACTAAATTATATATGCTATACACATAACATTTTTTAAAGATTACATAATAATATAATCTGTATTATTATTATTATTATTATTATTATTATAAAAACACAAAACCTTAATAAATGAGACAAGTGAAATGAAAAGTGCGAGTAAGGTTCTATTCAGTGGTATCTGAAATATGTATATAGACAAAATATATCCCCACTATGAAAACTGTTTCCAAATGAACCTATTAATGTCCAAAAAAAAAAAAAAAAAGGAAGACGCTTAGTGCTGTCTGCAGGCCCGTAACCAGCTATGAGGCCACCGGTCCGGACCTCGATAAATTTGTCATGTTCACAAATAAAATTTGTTTTTTTGAATGATTAATTTGCTGTTAAACTCCTCATATGAATGAGACGCTGCGAGACGCTGGCGCAGTGAACGAGGCTTGAGAGAGTTGTGAGTGAGGGCGCGGGCGCAGACTCCGTGTTGCCAGATCCAGCTATTATAAGCGTTTTTGGACTTGTCTTTTCCACTTAATTTAACACTTTAGAAAGTTAAAAAAGTTGGAAGTTGTAGTTTGGAGTCAGCGATATCTTTATCTTATCTAATTTGCAAACGATTGGAAATAATTTTGGCTTATTATTATTTATTAAAAAATGTTTTGTTTGTTTTAGTATCAATATCTGGCAACACTGCATCCCCGTTACTTAAACTGAAAGCAATCAAAAAAAGCCCATGGACAGGTTTTTGCTGACCGGATACGACATTCGGTAAGGGAAACGCAAATATTATCATGATATTATTTGTCATAAACATTATCAACGCTGTCAAAAACAGTAGCATTTATAGTAACACTAGTACACACAGATCTATAGAACAGAGAGGTTACAGAATGAAATGAAATACGCAAAAACTAGCCATGAAGACGTCTATGCCATGTCATTCAGTATAGCTAGCCTAAATTTTTACAAATCATGCTATAAACTTTCATAAGAGCACTAGACAAAGTTAATGTAGTTATGTATTGTTGCAATAAACAACTGATAAAATTATCCACCCTTAAATATAATAAAGTATTAACAAATTTTGATGCAATAAATATGGTATGATTTAAAAATAATCATCCCTCCAAAATAGAGAAAACATCTTTCAGAAACATCTACATTTAAAGTGTCTCCTTTAAAGTGTTTATAGTGTATATAATGAGTTGTATTTGTAGGGGTTATTATAACACAATTCTTTAACACCAACCCCCACCGGACCTCACTAATTTTCAAAGTCTGGGTACGGCCATGGCTGTCTGTAACACTTTAGCAGACAACGCCATAAACCATATTGGGTGTCAAATAAGTGACATCCAAAATATGCAATGCTGAGGGTCATTACAATATATTAAGAGCAGTGAATGTGAAAGAGATAGTTCCCCATTCTAGCTCGGCCATGTATGTGTGGTAACAAATAGAAACCCACAACTCCTGACAGGGAGACGGAGCCCCATGCAGCGGATATTAGGGTTCTCTCTGCAAGCTCTCATTACCATTCCTGTGATGCTCCGAGTCATTCTTACAGGGATTAAACTAGCTTTCCAGCATCGTTAGCCTGATCCCATATGAGGGGGGCACTGTTTAATCAAATTATAATTAAAGTTTGAAGTCCCTCTAGTCATTAAAAACCAAATTATCAATCAAACAGGGCATCACATACAATCACACGGCACATGACTGAGGGTAGAACTAAAAAAAAAGGAAAGACTGTTTGCTTAACTTTCCATTAAAGGGGTCATGAACTGAGAAATCAAAATTCCCTTGAGCATTTGACATGCAAGCGGTCATTGTACTATAAAAACATCTTTGAAAGTTTCATAACTCAAAACTTTCTCGTTAGTCTAAAAACAGCTTATATTGAAGCCAGTCGTTGTGGAGTGTGCCACTTTATGACGCAATAGTGTGGCTAAACACCGCCTCCGCAGGAGAAGATCAACGCCTGCTTTTTCATCACTGCCGGTTTAGCCCCCAGGGCTGGGACAATAAATCGATGCATCGCGATTCGTGGATCGATTCTGAGATTTTCAGAATGCATCGTGATTCTCTCTCGAATCAATTCTGAGCTTTGTTTTTAACAGCAGATGGCGCTCTAGGCTAGTTTTTAACTGCACACTCAAACGCTTACGAAGAAGAGCGCTTGTGCGTTCGGCTGAGTAATGTAAGTGGTTAAATGTACTTGCACATCGGCTTTTATGCTTTTATGATGCGAGATTAATGTAAACACAGCCCACTGTGAACATCCTTGTAATTTGTTCAACCTTTTCAAACTTTATGAATGATTATTTTAGGTTCAAATGGTGCGTGTGTAAGGAACTGGAAGCAAGCAGAATATGGCTATTTCTAAAGCACGCAGTGCCATCTGCTGTTAAAAACTAAGCTCAGAATCGATTCAAGAGAGAATCGCAATGCCTTCGGAAAATCTCAGATTCATTTCTCGATTCGCGATGCATCGATTTATTGTACCAGCCCTATTAGCCTGCCCACCGATTCGCGCACGTAGTGTAAATAATGAGAGGCAAATGCAGGTCTACGCAGAAACCAAACAATAAAGATGGCTCCGAAGACAACAAGATGCTGTGCAATGCCAAGTTGTGGAAAAACAGTCTTTGCACTGCCATCCTTTTGATCCCAACATTAGAAAAGAGTGATCAGTGGATGAACTTTATTTTTAATGAAGTTCCAGACCGCGTCAACAAGAACGTCCACAATTAACCACACCTATTCAAACAAAGTGTTCTAACAGGACAGAAAATAGCACATTATTTCCAAATTATGATGTTTTCCTATGTAAAAATCTTGATAACATTATAAGTGGACTTCAGAGAACAATAATAAAAAAGAGACAAAGTGATATTTGTAGGGCTCTCACACCTTCTACATCATTACCCTCACAATATGGCTACACCGCCAGCTTCAAAGTATTCGTCTCAATCCATATGGATTTTCTGAATGTGCTCCAAACAGCAGGCATCATTTCCCAACCTGGACTTCTCCACCACATCTCGGGACTGACTCTATTACCGTTTCCATCAAGCATCTTTGGTGTTTTTCATAAGCTCTGGATGGGAAGCTGTCAGTGGGCAGTGGGAGCGTCGGGAGTGATAAAGACTCGTCATTGACCACAGCCCTAAATGACACACGTCAATATGGATTGGATGTGAGCGAAACATGCAGCGCTGCTCTGTCAGGCATGAGTAGTGTTTGCACAACCGAGAGCAAGAGCAGGCGAATGACAGAGATTGATGGTGGTCTGCCGTGACCCGAGAAAGCGTGAGTGACACTGAAATATGCCCACGAGTGGGCAGAGAAGTATGAGATTGTGTTACTGAATGCCCTGGTGACATCAGATAACAATAGGCATGCGGCTAACTTCTATTTTCTGGCATGGAAAAATCTGGAAATGGCAGGCAAGTAGTTTACTAGTGGCTGAATGATATATTGAATTTTCTAAATCAATCAATCAATACATAGACACACCTACACACTACAGTTCAAAAGTTTAGATTCAGTAAGATACTGTTAGTGATACTGTTCTTACTGTATCACCCAGCCGTACTAATCTAAAACTGCTCCCTCACCTCCCTCACCCACAATCCTCTGCATTCAGTATTCTATTGAAAATCCATATTTCATAGAAACATAGTGCCCCCCTTAGTCCTGAATTAACGTCTTTATGTAAAACGAACTAAGCAAATTGCGAAGAACGGACATTGATATTGTAATAGATACATGGCACAGAAAGACTGAATAAATGGTTTCAATTTTTTTACGGAATTGCATTAAATATTTAACTAATCGCCATGGTAAGTGGGATGTAATAATCGATACAGGGGGACATCATCACCAGTGTATGAACATTTTGCCAGGCATCAGTCATGCTCCTCTCTAGTTCTCTTCTGAGCTTATTATCTTCATCTTCTGAGTGATTGCTTCAGGCTAACAATCAATATGAAAGCATCGTCCCTATTATTCCACACATAAAGGGCCAAACACCACAAAAGAGAGAGAGTGTGAGAGAGCAAGAGAGAAAGAGAAAAATAGAAAGCAAGCAAATATATATATACAGTACTAGTCAGAATTATTGGCACCCTTGGTAAATATGATCAAAGAAGGCTGTGAAAATAAATCTGCATTGTTAATCCTTTTGAACTTTTATTTAAAAAAATCACAAATATCTAACCTTTCATTGAACTAAAACGATTGAAAATGAGGGAAAATCTCATTATGAAATAAATGTTTTTTCTCAAATACCCGTTGGACACAATTATTGGCACCCCTAAAAATTATTATGAGTAAAATATCTGTGAAGTATATTCTCATTCATATTTACAATTTTGAGCATACCAGGGAGGAATTCTTATTCTCCAATGAAAGGTTAGATTTATGTGAATTACTTAAATAGAAGATCAAAATGATTAACAATGCAGATTTATTTTCACAGCCTTCTATGATCATATTTACCAAGGGTGCCAATAATTCGGACCAGGACTTTAGGTGTTCGCTTTAAACACTTTTCCCCTTTCAATTCAGTCAAGAGTCTGGAATGATTGTAGCGGACAAGGATGGGCAGTTGTGTGGTCTACAGATGGAAACGTACCGGTCTACCATCATTTGCACATCTGTGTTCTTAATTATCTTTCAAATGGACTAAGGATAAGTGGCAGGGTCCATAATTAAAAGTGGTCAAATTGAGCAAACAGTTGGGCAGTAGCTTTATTAGGATCTGAAACATCACATGGTTAAGTCGGATTGTAAAAAAAAGCAAGCCAATCCTCGGGATAGTTCCCTTTAACATGACAATTCAGTCATTATTTACTCACATATATATATATATATATATATATATAATTAAGCTTTAGCAGGGTAATTTTTTAAATTTTTTTATTTAAAGTTAGCACAATCAGTCATGGCTTCTGAACTGTACTGATTATTTATATCCTTGAATTAACTGTAGACATGAAAACATGAAAACAAAAACACTATATACAATAAAGCATATTAACCCTGATTTGCTATACATTTTTTATTATGTATAGCCAATACTTATAGCTTGTCTGACTGTAGTTAATTAATATTCTTCAACTCTTATCTGCAATTCTACTGTGAACTATAAACCACGCACTTTAAAGTAACACTGCCTTGCATCCCGATGACTTTTCAGCTTATGAATTGCTCATGATTGATTTTCATTGGGGAAGCTTTCAGAGTGCAAGTACGCAGGTCTGTGTCCCTCGGGGCAGTGTGCTACTTTAACTGGCCAGGAAATTACTGATAGATTTCTGTCAAGCATCTCTGTTTTCCTCTCACGCTTTCACTAGATAGTATAACAAAAGCTTGGCCTTGTCTTGATAGAGAGCACCGTGTTGGTGTGGTCTGACATCTGAAAAGACAAGCAGTCATGGTAACAGGTGGGACCAGAAATCAATGTAAGTACCTGTATACTCGCTAAATTTGCCCACCTTGCTTTAAAAACTGCCAAAACACTTCCTTCACAGTCCTATCTTGCAGTTATATTGTGAAAAACCACAGTTTTTTTTTTTCCATTTGTCAGACATGCTGAGCACACCACTAAATGCAGTATAGATATGCAGTTTTTTTTCTTCTGTGATGCTAATTAGTATGTTTCCTCTGTACGACGCTAAACAAGCCGTCTTCTTTAAAGCGTCACAAATGCTGCCAGGTTCTGATAGGAATCAGAAACATTTGTAGGAAGTAAAGGGAACTGTGAAAAATGGATTCTCAGCAATATTGCCAAGTTCTGTTTAACACTCCCAAGACTAATGAATATATGCATTTTAATCTTTTTCCACATGCATAATGACCAAGGATTAATATACGATCTCCCTACACAATGTATCACCAGGCTTTACAGCTTTCTCCCAATCAGTAATCCCATTAAGTTGCAGACAAACAAGACGAGTGAGTATGTGCTTTGGTTTTTCACTGCCCTTTTCCGTGTCGTGTTTGACAGGGACTTAAAGTGAATCCAAGCCAGAATCCATACCTGCACGTTAAATTAGCATTGGTTGGATTTCTGGGCAAGGCTCCATTCAACTGATGGACACCTCCTGCAGTGCAATCACTCCTAAAATTGGCACTGATTCGGCAGGTTGCATCACCGGAGTCTAGGGAGGTCAGGTCCCCTAAGAGAAAACATTTTAAAATTATCTAAATTCTAACAACCATGGGCTTTCATCAAGTTTGAGAAGCTTTTCTTCCAAAAATTCCAAATTCAGTTTTTATTATTTACTTATTTTTATTAATTACTAAATTTGGTCATGGCTATCCTGTCGATCCTGTAGGCTCACAAACTTGTAATTGAGCATAGCAAAATAAAATAAACTGTGACATATTATATTCAAAAGTTCTTCATACAGTGGACTACCAGTAAAATTGATGATAATTTGGAACCGAAAATAATTCAGACACTTTGACCTGACCATGTTTTGTTTAAGTATTATCTGACATTATCAAGATGAATTTGTTCCGACACAGTTTAACTCTGAGTTCTTGTCATATTGTATTACCATTTTCTAAACTATAGCGAATAAACTGTGATAATGTGTGAAATGTTGAAGGTGTCTGAATAAATTGTGGATTGACTGTACATTGACTAAAGCTACCTTTTGTAATGGCACTCAATATTCAATGATTTAATCAATTGTCACAATAATATTTTAGAATTATCTTTATTTGAACATAAATATATTTAAAAAATCATTTTAGATGATTTAATGACAATCTCAATTGCAAAATATATTGTTATCGACTGCAAGTTTATTTGATATAGAAATAAAAAATACATTGACTTATGACAATAACTTAAAAAGCCACTTTTTGTAATGTCACTCAATACTCCATGATTTAATAATTTGCTAAATATCTTTAATTTTAAGACAAATATTTAAATATGCATCTGATTGTAATTCATTTTGATAAATCAATAGTAACAGCATGTGATTAATAAAATCTATTTATTTTCTTTCTTTAAAAAAAAAAAAAGCAATCACTACAATTTCTCTACAAAAGTTTTATTTTTAAAATGAAATTGGCACATTCTGTATTTATTTCATATTCTAATTTGAAATCTGATAATTAGCATTCTCTTATCAATTGTTTACATCACAACTTTTTATCCATGCAATTAATGCCCACATAAGGTAATTCCTTCATCCTGGAAATATAATTAGTATTTAACTACCTCGGCTAATCAACAACACTGGGCTTGTTAAATAATCTGATTTAACTGTTAACCGGGTCCCTGGCTGAAAACCAAATTGCAGTGTTTTTGTTTTGGTTCATATTTTTTCATTCATTATAGACAGCTGTAAATGTCTGAAATAAATGCCTTAAAACACACTCTCCCCGCAGCGTGTTGACTGTCACTATTACTCTAGTCCTTCTTTTTTTTTAACAGTGATGATCCTTCCAGCGATGAGCCAGACATGAAGTTCGTGTCTGTGGGAGCCGCTTTATACAGACGGAGATTAGAGAAAGGTCAACAGAATAAAATGGATTGGTGGTGCTCGCAGCTGCTAGCTGAGAGGCTGAAAGCGGCGGCTGAGTGACTGAGTCTGCAGACTGTGGCGAATACGCTTTTGTGCTTTGGCCGTAAATAGGCTTGTATCATATCATCATCCTCCGAGCGGGTACAGAAGATTTACCATTTGTCGCCTCACTCGCACTTGAAAGTGCTCAGAAACAAGGAGGCTAGCTAAAGGCGCTAGCTTCTGCACCGCTAGCCAGCTAGCTATCTTCATGTACAGGTAAAAAGATGAAAAATTAGGTGAAAGCAGCTGTTCTTAATTAGTGTTGTAGTTTTTGAGGATAAGAGCATGCCATACAACCGGTCTATGTTAGCATCTGACTAATTTGACTAGCTGCTACCTAGTGACCGATGATTTTGCACCAAAATATATCAATGCCAAACGATATGAGAGTTTACTCCTCTTTTGTTATTTTATTATTAGCATTTAGCATTGTTTTTATCTTGCTGCCCATGCCTTTTTGGGTCTGTAACCTACCAGTTGAGGTGGGTATCTTTACATGAAAACCATTTAAAATGACAAACACTGTGTAATACAGTAGTTTTTATGGACTAGCGATAAGAAAGAAAAATCACTCATTCTAAACACGCTAATCTTGAAATGCTCAGAAAACAAGAGGCCTAGCTAAAGTTCACCGCTATCTTCTGTAAAGGTGAAAAGATGAAAAATAAGGTTCTTAGCTAGATTTGTAGTTTTTGAGGATGTGGGCATGTCAGAAACCCAATCTATATTAGCATCTGGCTAATTTGACTAGCAGTAGCAAATTCACTTGTCACATTTACTGACAATTTATTTTTGACTATATATTTTGACAAAATATTTTTTTCAATATATTCAAACCTGACCTACTTTCAAAGTTTATCTTTATGGGAAAAACATATATAACATGACGTACAGTGTGCATACAGCGGGTCTTACAAGGACAATGATAAGAAAATCACTCTCGCCAAACCTGCTAATCATGTTGATCTGAGTCTTTAATGTGTCAAGTTCCAGCCACATGACTGAATGAGATACTTGCTGCCTTGATTTTGCCCAACAACGACTCTCTGTGTCAATAAAAATCTGCCAATGCAAGAGATATCAAGGACCTGCTGTGAAGGATAAGCTGACATCTTTAAAATCAAGATCACCTCAAGGGCAAGTTGACGAACATCCAGGCATACTTCAAGCGTGCCTTGAGATTGCTATCACTGAAGCAAAAATGAGTGAGGGGTTAAGGTATATTCTGTCAGAGAAATGTTCAATCCAACATTGACATCCCTGCTGCAGTTGAAGGCCTCGAACTCTTGCGGTTCTGATGTCAGAAAGTAGATCACAGAGAAAGCAGAAAACTACAGCATTTACTGATGTTACTCTACGAGCTTATTTACAATGAATGCCTAATTGGATTTGCGGCAAATAAACATAGATGACACACTTGGCCTACATCTGGACCTCAGATTAGGCTACTCCACTGGCTTCTGCTGTTTTATCGCACAAAGCAGACTAATTATGGCCATTCACTCTGTACAATATGGTCTATGCAAAAGATCTAATTTCAGGCCACAATATTCCTGCTGAACGCAGTCTTCTCCATCTCACTCTATATCTGTCTTGATTACTGCAGTCCTTCCTCTTTCTCTTCATCCCTTTTGGGACAGCTAGTGCCCGAGGAGAATGAAAATGTAAATTACAGAGTCTGGTCCATCATTTTTGCGCAAGTCCAAAAAATATGACTCTGAGATTTTGGTGGTTGGTGCCCACTGTGTAAGTTTTGCCACAATTTTGGCAGCTAACACAGATTTCAGGGATCGCAAAATATATCAAAATCAGTCTTTTGTCTATCCTCTTGTTTTCAAATGATTTAACGTAACAATGTTTATTGAAATTAATATCACAATCATGTAAAACGTTGCCAAACGACTCTTATCGCACACTGATTTCACTTAATTGGCATTAAAAGATGAAAATCTGTTCAGAACTGCTAAACCAATTTTTTATAATGATACTCATAACATATAGGACTGCACAAATTTCTGTCACAATGTTTATTTTGTAATGTGTAAGTTTGGAAAATCTGATTCGTTCTAGTTGAATCACTTCATTTAGACGGTTCACATAAAATTATTCACTAATTCAAGTCCATGCATGGCATTTTAGTCCTTTTAATAGCAAACTTTTTATTTGTATTTAGAAGTATACTATTACTTTTCTAAGCGATCAGGCTTACAATTTTCTTATGACCAAATTAAATTAATAACATAATATGCCAATTAATCCAATTAAATGAAATTGCATAAATCAGTATTCGACAAAGTAGTACACACTTAGCAACCACTAAAATCACCAAATCAACACCTTAGCAACCACAAACAATCCCTGGTAACAACCTACAACAATTTTGCATGAGAAAACACCACTCTCACTTTTATTCAGAAAATTAAAAACAGGGCAGTCAATCGATTATAAACCAAATTAATTATATAATATGCCAGTAAATTAATCTAGTTATTTGAAATTATAACACAAAAATATATGTGCAAGCTTAGCAAGCACACACAATTCTTCATAACCACCTACAACAGTTCTGCATGGGAAAACGCCACTCACTTTTATTCAGAAAATGAACAAATTAAGTCTTTAAACTGATTATAAACTAACTGAATTACATAATATGCAAATTAATTGAAATTAAATTACTTAAATCGATATTCACTGAGAAAAGTGTCCAGTGATTGACCTCACATTCTTGCAGCTCTGTCTCAGAAACAAGGGGGCTAGCTAAAGGCGCTAGGTTCCGCACCGCTAACCAGCTATCTTCAGGTACAGGTAAAAAGATGAAAAATTAGATAAAGCAGCTGTTCTTAATTAGTTTTGTAGTTTTCGAGGAGGAGGGCATGTCACACAAACTATGTAAGCATATGATAAGGAAAAAAACACTCCTGCTAAATGCTCAGAGACAAGGAGGCTAGACCCCTTTAATTTGTGACATGGGTCTGAATAAGAGGCACGGGTGATTGGCACGTCCCCTCCATACTCCCCGCAGTCATAAGGAAGTTTTGGAGAGGGTTGGCTTATCTGTACAGGCCGTTCCACTACGTTATGATTACACATTTGGTCCTGAGCCGCACACACACACACTCACCGCCCCTCTCACATCCCCTCTCACCTCCCGGCCGTCAAGAAGAAAAACTGACAGCAATTACATGTGTGAGCACACTCGCGCGTGGGTGCGGACAAACACTTGCATTCACGCCAAGACGCTTTTGCAGGTGTTCGCATCAGTTCTTATAGAGTGCTGGCACTGACTGCAGACATTATGTGTGATTCCCACAGCCTGCGTCTCAAATCTTGGCAGCACTGTGACGAGCAAATCCGAGTCTCCCAAGAGCGCAAAGTAAAGCACTAATGTGCTTAGACCATTATGCTAGTTATACAGGCCTTTGTGCACGTAGTTCTGACTGCTTAGTAGCATTGAATGTGTTTCATATACTAAAACCACATTTGAAATCGCAGCACAGGCAGACATGCTTATTGCTTAAACAACAGGCCACTTTAGAAAACAAAGCAGTAGATGAGGATTAGCTTCTCAGATATATACAGAGTCAAATCCACAAATCCTTTCAATCAAGTCTGTCATTGTTCAATGAAACTCCTTTAAATATGTGTATACGTAATGTAATATGATAAAAAGGTATTATTACAATTCATTTTAATAATTGCAACAGATTATACAGACACACACTTATTTATATATAATTTATTGTAATATTTTATTAAAATTACTATATATACATATATATATAATATTGAAAATAGAATGATAAAATATTATATATCATATCATTTCAAATATAATCAGTAGAGAATACATATTAAAATCATATGTTTTCATTATTTTAATAATAGTATATATAAATTATTGTAATGTATTTTTAGAATATTAAAAAATGACTATTGTATTAAAATCTAAAATTGTATCAGAACAATATAATGTGTAGAAAATAGTTATAATTTCTATTATATTTCTATTATTATAATTTGTATTGTTTTATATAATTTATAATAAAAATTATAAATATGTTATGAACCTTTTATAATTGATAGATAGATAGATAGATAGATAGATAGATAGATAGATAGATAGACAGACAGACAGACAGACAGACAGACAGACAGACAGATAGATTTTTTTATATATATAATTCTATATATTTTACTATATATATTCAGGGCAATACATTCAAGTAAATAAATAAATGTATTTACATTTCTAATCAAGAAAAAAAAAACATACTAGACACAACAAATAGCCTCAAAAAATTTTTTTTAAATTAACACTGATCCTTGTAGTGATATGTATGTTTAACAGGGGGATTAGACCACAAAAAAACAACGAGAAATTAAAACTTCAGGAGGCAGATGGCATTTGTGCTAGTATTACGCAACAGTGCACATATGGAATATGGTTGTGTTGTCCCTTTAAAGATGGTGTCCCACAATCATCATCGCTTCATGGCTCTGGTATTACCCATATGACCTGCGTTATTTCACACAAAATTAATTTACCCTCAGTCTAATCACATGATAAGCACAGCTGTTAATGCTTGGAAATGTATCATTTCCGTCTGACCTGCAAAATATGAAGGAACCAAGAAGCTAAATGTCATAATATACTGTTAACCATACATTTAAATTCTAATCAAGATCATATTTAACCAATGTCACTAGATACTTGACTCGACAAACATGCTAACTAGAAGGCCATGTCTTGTACAGTATATGCAGCTAAATTACGTTACCCATTAAGACAACACATATTCGATATCTCTCAGGAAATCCAAAAGTACTCCTCTCCTTGGAGTATCTCCAAAGGACGTGCTAACCCTGTAGAGAAGATGGGTCACCTCAGAGGAGCTGTCCTGCTTCCCTGGCTTAAAATATCACGTTTAGTCACGCGCACACGAACACACCAAGACACAGATGCCTGTATGGATAAAGCCCTATGCACTCAGCTGATTGGTGTTTGCATGTTGGACAGGAATGCGATGACACCTGAACCATAATTATGAAATTGCTTTACTTGATTTGCGATAATCCTGAGACAAGAGCCCAAAGACTGGCTAACGCTGCCAAATGACTGATTTTGCACACCAAATAAACACATTAACACTTTCAAAACTGCTAAACCAAACCTTTCATAATGATTTAAAGGTAATAATATCGCAAAGAAAATGTCACTCAAAAAGCGCACAATGCACATCACATAACATCAACTACTAATCATCTTTTACAAAGTTGTACTATGCTAATACAATACTAACAATATTGTATGGGGAATTATTTTGGAACAGTGCTATTTTAGTGTAACTGAGATGCTATTAAAGTTTGTATTAATATTCTAAATCAGTTATTATATTATACATTATTTTATTTCCAGATTTAATTTGAATGTTAAAGGAGTCATATGATGCAATTTCAAATTTTCCTTTCTCTTTGGAGTGTTACAAGCTGTTCGTGCATTGATAAGATCCCTAAAGTTGCAAAGACTAAAGTCTCAAACCCAAAGAGATATTCTTTATAAAAGTTTAGACTCGTCCACGCCCTCCTAAAACGCCTCGTTTAAACACGCCCCCAACATGTCTACATCACTGTGTGGGAAGATTTACATACCGCCCAACTGTATACGCAAAGAAAGAAGGCGTAACTTTTATTCTCACTGTAGTATTGTTGTTGGAGCCACCGCCACGTCGTGGAGACGCTGTGTGATTCGTTGTGAAAGCGAAACTACTTTGTTTGGCATTCCAAAAGAGGACACAACTAGAAATCAGTGGTTAAGTTGCATTTACAACACTGTTCCAGAACAGTTCAACCCAAATATTCGGATGTGTGCAGCGCATTTTATGGAGGATGTTTCCTGAACCTGCAGAGTATTCTACAATGCTGTGCACAAAGGCTGTTTCTATGAAGTGGGGCAGTTACAACTTTGCAAGGACAGTCTGGCGCTTCTGACTCACAGCTTGTAAGTACGTTTTTTATATTTAAAGAACTTGCAACTGACTATTCAAACGTGAGTTTTGAGCAGTGTAGAGTAGCGCTTGTTGTTTGTCGTTTCTCTGATCACAAATGCAGACATGGATTTATGTTTACGCGGCGCGATACGCAACGCAACACGTAAAAAGACAGTATAAGTCATTATAATCAGTAATTATGTCCCCACTGGATGCAACAAATGTCTCGTTTGTAATGGGTTTTATTGGTGTTGTCTCATCGCGCCGGGACACAGCATCACAGTATGGTGAGGGGCGTAACATTTCCATCACACGCTAGAGGTATTCAGCCAATCACAACGCACTGGACAGCTGGCCAATCAGAGCACACCTTGCTTTTCAGAACGATGAGCTTTGTAAAAATCGATGCGTTTCAGAAAGGCGGGGCATAGAGGAGAAACAATAATGTACCGTATGTGGAAATAATGTGTTTTTTTAACCTTAAACCACATAAACATATTGCATTACACCAAATAAACAACATAATGTTCTTTTTAGCAACATAATATGACCCCTTTAATATATATATATATTTTTATATATGTATGTCTATATAGTTTTTATTAACTTCTATATCAGTTTTAGTTATTTTATTAAGTTAAACTAAATTAAAATGAAAAATGTTGCCTTGTCAACAAGCTGAAATAAAATTGGTTAAAGCATGGCTTTGATTTAAGTTTCAGTTTTAGGTTTAATTAACTATAATAACCCTTTTTCAGTAAACATTACTGAGAAATGTATACTTGGTCATGTTATTTATGTATTTATTTATGAATTAATGTATTTTATTTTTATTTTATAATTTATTATTTGATTTGATTTTTATTTTGTTCTGTTTTGTTTTATACCATATCACCATCTAGGATTATTTCCATGGCAAGAACAGGGCAAAAAATACTGTTAACAAATTAGTTAAACAAATGAATGATTATTATAAATAAAAATTATAAATAATTTATCGACAGATGAATTCTGTCTCAGATTGTTTAGGTGCACCTAAAAATGTAAAATTCTAGTAGTTTTCCTGTTGATAGTTACTAAATACATCCTATAGATAACAAATGAATTCATTGTCAAAAGACATTAAAACAGCAGCGATTCAGGTTTTCGCTATTTAATCAGAAAAAGACTAAATGTAAATGCCTTTTAAGACACACTTGAGATGGATAGCAAATTGCATGGAAATGTACTGTGCTTTCCCAATCGGATCACAATCTCAAACAGCTCCAATGAGACAATGCAACTTTGATGCAAGCACACAACGTCAAAAAGCCAAAAAGCTAATGAGTAACAATTACCTCATTATAAAAACCTAACAGTGCAAAGACTTACGTGGCATTTTGAAATCATCAGGTCTTTCTCCCATTTTGACATTCAATGAATATGAATACTGGCATGATGCAGAATAAAACTGGCATAATATGTTGATCAAGATTGGCTTCAAGCATTTACAGACTGATAAAAGAACATTTAATGCGTCACAACCAAGGCTTATGTTCGCTTATGGTGTTAGATATGAAATTCAACCCTGCATGGTGTCCATCCGCCAGTTAACCACAGCGAAAAATCAATGGAGGCTTGATTATATAAAGAAAGAAAAAAAACACATTTAACTTACAGCTCGAAAAGTTGGAGATTCTGAAAAAGTTGCCATGAGAGAGTTGTCAGAGGGTTCCCGGACAAGTTTCTGCAGTGGAGAGAGAGAAAAAAGAGAGAGAGAAAGAGAGAGAGTTTAATGATTTAACAATGACTATTTGCGACAAGGTGATAAAGAAAACACAGGGGAGGCAACAACGGCAGTGCGGCGACCGGCCAAAAGTTAACGGAATAAGTACAGCAGTACGGTACCTTGCAGCCTCACCAATCCAATAAACAGAGACTTGGTCATTTTCAAGACAACAAATTAAATCGCGGAAAAGGAGGCCTGGAGCCTTAAAAGCAACTAAACTCAATACAATGCTAAATGACTGTGAAGCAGATAAGGCATGTTTTCAGAACAGAGCTTTTAGATGTGGGAGGCCGAAATGGAAGCATTACTCCAAAATAGAAGTGAGGGTCTCTAAATGATGTTTGTGTCAAGTCCAGTAACTAATACAGTGGGATGGCACAGAAATGAAAGGTATTATGTGAATAACGCTGTTCAAGATTTCACCGAAGCTCTCCATAAGGAGAGCGTTTGGAGTTAAACTAAAAGTAAACATCTTTTCTCTTGCATACTTACATGCACAAATACATACAGTACCGCCTTGTGAGACGGCAGCAAGCAATGCCTCTCCTGGGGCTGAAACAAAAACCCTGGAGCCTCACTAACAGGCCTTCATTATCAATAATTATTGAATACTTCAGATCACTTAATACCCCAACACTGGTCCGCTCAGATCCTATCAGGTGCAGCTGACAGATAATCAATGCACCCAGATGCATCCTTTCACCCCAGTGCCGCCCAGGGGACTGAAGCCTGCTGACTGGCCGTCCCTGACCCGTTCCTTCACCTGCATTTTATTTCATCAACTACTGACAGCAAAACAACAGATCATTACAGCTAACTAGAACTATTGTACATAAAACAATGGAAGTGGAGCCCTGTCAGCCTAAATGCAGATCTGGGCCTGTACAACCTGAGTTAACCAAGCTTAAATATTACACATCAACTTGAAATCAAAATTAATCATTTTACTTCTGGGCCTATGTAATGCATGCTCCTGGTGTTATTGTGCACACATATTTAAGAAAACAGGGATGCTTATTTTAGCAAGGTTGCATTAAACTGATCAAAAGTGACAGTAAAGACTTTTGCATTGTTATATAAAAAAATAAAATAAACAATCCATTTCAAATAAATGCTGTTCTTTTAACTTTCTATAATTAAAAAAGAAAAAAGAAAAATGTGGTTTCCACAAAAATATTACGCAGAGCAGCAGTTTTAAAAACTGATAATCATTTAAATAATCACTTTGCCATCACTGTAATAAATTAAAATATAAATCTTCATATATATTAAACAGAAAATTTAAAAAAAAATCTAAATAAAGAAAAAATATTTTAAATTGTAATAATATTACAAAATATTAAAGTTTTCCTTTTTCCTTGTTAAGTCTTCTGTGAAAAAATCATTAAAAAATTAAAATGAAAACTTGGTAGTGTGTGTAATAAACTTGGTAGTGCCAAATTTTCTCAAGGAAAAAAAATCTCTCAACTAATGCTGTAAAATATACACGAGAGTCAGTTAGTACTAGCTACATTACTATAATATTGAAGGTTACAACTGATTTATAGGCAACACAACTGCTAAAATTACACTTAAGTTTTTAAAATAATAAAGTTAGAATTACATAATAATATTTTTACTTAATTTTTATTTTTTTTTAAATAGGCTATAAACATTTAAATAGTGGCTGTCAGAAAACTTTATGGATTCATTCAAACATAAATGAAACACTGAAGAACAGTAAAAATTATAATGAAGATGTTACAGTCGTGGTCAGAATTATTGGCACCCTTGGTAAATATGATCAAAGAAGGCTGTGAAAATAAATCTGCATTGTTAATCACTTTGATCTTTTATTTTAAAAATTAACATAAATCTAACCTTTCATTGAACTAAAACAATTGAAAATGGGGGAAAATCTCATTATGAAATAAATGTTTTTTTTCTCAAATACGTTGGACACAATTATTGGTACCCCTAGAAATTCTTATGAGTAAAATATCTGTGAAGTATATTCACATTCATATTTACAAAATGTGAGCATAGCAGGGTGATTATGAACATGAAATTATCCAGCAATGGCTTCCTGTTTCACAGGAATATAAATAGGAGGGAAAACAAAGGCCAAATTCCCTTAATCATCCATCACAATGAGAAAAACCAAAGAATATATTTCTGATGTGCAGCAAAAGATAATTGAGCTTCACAAATTAGAAAGTGACTTTAAGAAAAGAGCTAGAGCAGTGAAAATTCCCATTTCCACCACCAGGGCAATAATTAAGAATTTCTAATCAACAGAAAATGTTACAAATCTGCCTGGAAGAGGACGTGTGTCTATATCATCCTAATGCACGGTGAGGAGGAGAGTTTGAGTGGCTAAAGACTCTCCCAAGGACCACAGCTGGAGAATTGCAGAAAATAGTTGAGTCTCAGGGTCAGAAAAACTTAAAAACTAATTTTAAAAAAATTCAAACAGCACCTACACCACATGTTGTTTGGGAGGGTTTCAAGAAGAAAAAAAATCAAGAAAATAAAATGCTCTCATCCAAAAACAATCCCCAGCATATTCTGTTGTCAGACACGACTGGAACTTCAAATGGGACTGGTTTCTCTGGTCAGAAGTAACTAAAAAAAATTAGCTTTTTAGCAGCAAACACTCAAGATGGGTTTGGTGCACACAGGGATAAAAAGTACCCCATGCCAATAATTCTGACCACGACTGTATATGGTGCATATACTGTATTTAGCAACATGCCCCTCTCTACAGTTTATTTTTCTAGCTGACTAATGAGTTTATGGTCACCGTGACCGAACATGTTTTTCTGAGGTAAATGTGATGTTACGTGACATTGTTTACAAGCCCTTATATTGATGTCTTTGCGCGGCTAAAACACTGATTGAGCGATTACATGAGACAGGATACGGATTGTAAAGTTATACTCTTTTTTTTAACTTACCTTCGGATGTTTAGTCATGTTTATTTTGTGCTGAAACTGGTATTAATGTGGAGGAGATGATCGTTTCACGTGCGCCTCGCGCTGCCGCGTCTGTTGAACTGAGGCGCTACAGCGATCTGTCACTCCACATTAAACAGCGCCAAAACGGCATTTATTGTTTGAATACTGCAATACAAAGGACATCATTTGAAATCTGAGACTTTGTTTCATATTAAAAGTACCAAAGCACAATGCTTATTGCGATATATTGGATGGGAAGTGCCCTTCAACGTTCCGTCCATTAACTGAAAACAGGCTAGACTAATCAATTCTTGGGATTTAAGAATCGATATAATTCCGTAAAAAATGAGAAGAATCTAAATTTTTTATCCAGCCCAGATAGATAGATAGATAGATAGATAGATATTTTATTAACCAGGAAAGGTTAATTGCATTTTATTTATTTAATTATTTTTTTCACCTGCAGGTGGCAGAGTATGTCTGAAAAGTTCTTCAGATATGTGAACCTTGTTTAGTAACCCCAGCATGCATATTTTGGTAGCTAATAAAGTCATAATAGGATAAAAGAGAGCTTAAAGGGCCCTTTTGGCATATCATGGTACAAAGATGTAAGTACCACTGTAAACAAGGTGCACTTCCTGGAGAGTTCTTGAAAGGAACCAATCTAATCTGAATCTGCTTAGCTGGTCCCTAGTGTGGCACATAAAGAATCTCCAGCAGCAAAAATAAATAAATAAAATAAAAACGTGCTTGCTGCTCTGACTTGTTGCCATAGCAACTTCAGCCTGTGAATCCTCACACTTTCCTTTCTCCCCATTTCCTGTGGCGCAGGATGGGAGGCAGGAACCAGTGACGGAGAGCGTCCTGTGACACACCGTAGATGAGAGAAGGTGACGACTGGTAAAAAGACAGACAAAAATGTATAAATTGACAAACAAAATAACCTTCGGATCCTCAAATGAAAGTTTCTCACTAACGCGCCCACTCCTGCTCCGCTTGCCCTCGGCATTCTAATCACCTCATTAAATTGATAATGAGATTATTAGGGTGGCCTCCACAGGGACACACAAGGACTCCATATTTTGGTGGGAACATTATTATTCTTAGCACACAATAGACAAGTTCATCTGGACAGTGGGCTTTAAAGGAAGGGGTCTGGGGGATCTGGACAACTAAACCCGGAGTGCTGTCCATCAAGGCTTGATTCCTGCAAGACCCTCACACAATAACAAATCTGCAATGGAAAAATTACTTTCAAGGACTTGAACAGCTGGGGGAACAGGACCAGGAAAAACAGAAGATTGTGTGTGTGTGTGTGTGTGTGTGTGTGCGCATGTTTATGTGGTTTATGAGGGCACAAATTTGTATAATAGCATGGGTATGACATAGGTATTACAATGAGAAGGTGATTTATGAGGACATTTTCAGTGTCCCCGTATTTCAAAAGGCTTATAAATAATTCAGAATTAGTTTTTTTGAAAATCTAAAAATGCAGAAAGTTTCCTGTAAGGGGTAGGTTTAGGGGTAGGGTTGGTGTAGGCCAATAGAAAATACGGTTTGTACAGTATAAAAACCATTACGCCTATGGAGAGTCCCCGTAAACCATAAAAACAAACCTGTGTGTGTGTGTGTGTGTGTGTGTGTGTGTGTGTGTGTGTGTAAAATTTTGGTCTGTGTTGCTAATTTGCTAAATACTTGAAAAATACTAAATACTTGAAAAATGTCATTAATATTTCAAAAGCCTGGCAGAAAGACAACTAAATAATCTCATGTATATTTCAAATTGTACTGTTACCTGCAACCTCAACCCTGTTACCAAAGTTATTGTATTAAAAAAAACAAATATAATAATAATAATAATAACAATAATGTATTATTATTATTTATAACAAATTGAATTTTATCAAGAACTACAATCCAACATTTGGATTAAGAAAAAAACCATTTGAATTCAAAAAGTAAAATAAGAAGAAGAATAATTTTTTTATTATTATTATATAAATGTATGTAAATAATTGATTCAAAATAAATGATTACAATATAAGGAACATGCATGAATTAATAATCACAGAAATCAGGATTTTAAACAGTGCAGTATTTCTGTAACTGAGTTCTTGCTATTATAAAATTTATAAAATAGAAAAATGAAAAATAGAAAAGCAAAAAGAACACTGACTAAAAATCCTGTGCAATATTTAGGTAACAAGGTTTAGCACAGACTTTCACTGACCAAAAAAAGAAATAAATAAAAAATAAATAGATTCAGTTCAGGCTATATTTTGTAGGCTATTCATGGAGAATCCAATTTATTCATAAGCAGAAATATTCACCTCTGTGTTCATGTTTTTATTCTCATAAATTGTAATTCAATGAGAATACGACAGTAGATTTCCAAAGAAAGGAAAATAATCACACACGCCGTTAGATTGAAAATAGAGCACAATAAACAAAGATGTGTGTGAACCGTCTTACTCCCTTGAGGGAGTTTAGCTCCCAAATAAACCCTTTCAGAACGTCGCAGACTATCAATTACGGTAATGACTTTCAGAGAGGAGCGAGGCTTGGGTGATTGGCGAATGAGAGCCAGAGCATCTTTAAATGTTTCCTGTTAGCTGGATAACAGCTGTACGTGTATATGTTTACATGCCTGCGTGTACTTGATGCACGTGTAAAGGCAGAGGGAGTCTCGACGTCTGCCCTTGCATACGAATTATGTCATTACCATGTCATCTATTTGGAGTCAGGCGCATGTGGGACGTGGGAAGGAAGGTTAAGGGCCTTATTGAGACAGATCATTCACCCGCATTAGCATAGAGAGAGAAGAATTATTGAGTCCCTCTGAAAGCTTCATTAGCTCCTAACCAGACATTGTACTTGCCAAGAACATGCTTCCGTGCACTCATTTCTGCTGTTCTCGGGTGTATGATGGTCAACCTCGGTGAAGGCGATGACGACAAATGCGTCAACAGAAGCGCACAACATGAAGGCCTTTCCATGAAGCACTGCAAACACATGAAAGTGGAACTGGGCTTCACTCGTCTGCGGCGTAGCGAAGCTGCCCAAATTGCCGTCCGCATTCAGGAAGTGTCCTTTTCAAAGGTCATACTTCGTTACAGTCAGAAGAAATGTCAGCTAAAATTGGATTTGGAGAAGAGGCAATGAAGAAATAAATAATCAAATCACACATCAAACGTGACACACAACCTAAATACAAAGGTTGAGAACGTTATTAAAGATGGAAATAGACAATATATTTCTGAGAGTACGTTCAGAAAGTAAACTTAACAGGTGGTTACCCTGACAGCAGAAAATCAATTCCTATGTTAAGTGGACAGTGTCTGTAACCAGTATAGGGCAAGCTACTCAAAAAAAATAGCTAAGATGCTAAGCTACCAACTATTATACAGAAAATGAGTTAAGCTAATTATTATTATTATGACTATTATTGAATGTATTAGATATTCAAGACCAGATTGGACTAGAATACTCAAAAATAGCTTAGCTACCAACTGCTGTTCAGAATAATTAGCTAATTAACCATGGATTTACTATATAAAACCAAAAAACGTCTAGGTTACTTGTGTAACCCTCGTTCCCTGAAGGAGAACACTAACCATAGTCTAACCATGGTTTTTGTAGTACAACTGTGGTTATACAAATAATAATCAATATGCCAAAAAAAAAACAATCTTTGCTTACCAATACTGACATAGTCAACATAGATATCTATTGTATTATTTATGTTTTTTTGTTGTTGTTTTCTTATACATTTTGTTCAAATTATGATTATTTTCATGTAGGCTACTTTAGATGTAACAATTCTACTTTAGTCATGGAGCTTTTACTGGAGCGTCTCTAAACTCTTATGAAAACTCTGTTGAAAAAAAACAGCATATGCTGGTTAGGTATGTTTTGAAGCATGACTACAGGTTTGAGCTGGTTTAAACTGGTCCTTAGCTGGTCATGAGCTGGTCCTGAGCAGGATCTAGTTGCTTAGGACCAATTTAGGACCAGCTTAAACCAGCACATGACCAGCTTAGGACCAGCTCATGACCAGTTAAGGACCATCTTAAACCAGCAGCCATGCTTCAAAACATACCTAACCAGCACATGCTGGCTTTTTCAACAGGGAATTAACCATGGTTTTATTGTAGTAAAAGTGTATTAACCATGGTTCACCACTGAAAAACATAACTAAAAACTAGCAATGCTACCACCTAGCTACTTAGAAATATAGTCATGCTCTGCCTTCAACCCTGTTACTCAAGTTAATCTAGGAAAAAATATAAAAAAACACTTAGTCCCAAACTAGTCAGCCCCAATATGTTAATTTAGGCTAAACTTGTATTACTCAACAATAAACAGCTAAAAGTTTCTTTCTTTAGGGATGCTACTGCTCACTTACACCTAAAACATTATACATTTACTTCATAAATAAAAACGGAGTCAGAAAATAAAGAAATTAAAGAATATATGTCCCACTGCACAAACATCAGTAATTAAATTCCAAATCTCTGATTAACACCTCAATTAAATGACAGCATCTTTGTGAAGCTGGAAAAGGGACCAGACACAATGAAGTGCAGCAAAAAGCCACATTATTTTACCTAGTTTTCTGCACGCATATCGCCATGGCACAGCTGTGTCTAATTATCCGCGATATTCATGACATCTGCACGTCCATGAACGGCCACCGCGTGGTTTTGGCATATACACACACACCGACGTCTAAGCCTCACGATGAAATGACAGAGAGCTGCACTCTCAATGCCCGAAAGCATTTGGTGAGTTGCTGTGGGATGGCAGCGCCTCATCAATAATACACGCCAAAGGAGTCACGGGGAAGTCAAGGGCTAAACAGCCATAAAACGGCAATTAGACACATAGCCTGCAGTCGAGGGTAAGGTAACTATGCATGAAGGGGTAACCGAGGGCCAGGGGCAGGCCCTGAGCTTCCCTCAGCCAACCATGGTTACTATAGTTAAACCACGGTAACCACAAATTAACCATGGTTTTGCAACACTAACCATAGTCTAACCATGGTTTTTGTAGTACAACTGTGGTTATACAAATAATAATCAATATGCCAAAAAAAAAACAATCTTTGCTTACCAATACTGACATAGTCAACATAGATATCTATTGTATTATTTATGTTTTTTTGTTGTTGTTTTCTTATACATTTTGTTCAAATTATGATTATTTTCATGTAGGCTACTTTAGATGTAACAATTCTACTTTAGTCATGGAGCTTTTACTGGAGCGTCTCTAAACTCTTATGAAAACTCTGTTGAAAAAAAACAGCATATGCTGGTTAGGTATGTTTTGAAGCATGACTACAGGTTTGAGCTGGTTTAAACTGGTCCTTAGCTGGTCATGAGCTGGTCCTGAGCGGGATCTAGTTGCTTAGGACCAATTTAGGACCAGCTTAAACCAGCACATGACCAGCTTAGGACCAGCTCATGACCAGTTAAGGACCATCTTAAACCAGCAGCCATGCTTCAAAACATACCTAACCAGCACATGCTGGCTTTTTCAACAGGGAATTAACCATGGTTTTATTGTAGTAAAAGTGTATTAACCATGGTTCACCACTGAAAAACATAACTAAAAACTAGCAATGCTACCACCTAGCTACTTAGAAATATAGTCATGCTCTGCCTTCAACCCTGTTACTCAAGTTAATCTAGGAAAAAATATAAAAAAACACTTAGTCCCAAACTAGTCAGCCCCAATATGTTAATTTAGGCTAAACTTGTATTACTCAACAATAAACAGCTAAAAGTTTCTTTCTTTAGGGATGCTACTGCTCACTTACACCTAAAACATTATACATTTACTTCATAAATAAAAACGGAGTCAGAAAATAAAGAAATTAAAGAATATATGTCCCACTGCACAAACATCAGTAATTAAATTCCAAATCTCTGATTAACACCTCAATTAAATGACAGCATCTTTGTGAAGCTGGAAAAGGGACCAGACACAATGAAGTGCAGCAAAAAGCCACATTATTTTACCTAGTTTTCTGCACGCATATCGCCATGGCACAGCTGTGTCTAATTATCCGCGATATTCATGACATCTGCACGTCCATGAACGGCCACCGCGTGGTTTTGGCATATACACACACACCGACGTCTAAGCCTCACGATGAAATGACAGAGAGCTGCACTCTCAATGCCCGAAAGCATTTGGTGAGTTGCTGTGGGATGGCAGCGCCTCATCAATAATACACGCCAAAGGAGTCACGGGGAAGTCAAGGGCTAAACAGCCATAAAACGGCAATTAGACACATAGCCTGCAGTCGAGGGTAAGGTAACTATGCATGAAGGGGTAACCGAGGGCCAGGGGCAGGCCCTGAGCTTCCCTCAGCCAGCCAACGGACCATGGGAAAGGCTTTTCTACCTGTAAACAACAGACAACAGGTGTCACTCTCTCAGGAGGAGAGTGTTATCTGCGGGATGCCGCGGATGCTAGACAGGCACCAGAATAGGCTTGGCAGTCCTGATGAGAAAACATCTTTTATATCAGACACCTGTGAGACAGTAATTGCCACTGTGGAGCTCTTGGGAGACTGTGATGCCTTTCACGACCTCAAATAAACCTTGAAGACCATAAAAGGCAGATCTTCTAGCCCTATTGTCTTGTAAACTCATATTTTGTGCACAGTTTTGAAGGATAACCAGCATTTGGCTTCATATACAACAGAGTTGCTTGGAAATGAGCTGCAAACAAACCCCCACCTACACCACACGGTCCCATCAAAAATAAATAAGTCTGTATGAATATTTCACTGGCTTCTCTGTGACTATTAGACCAATACACATTAATCAAATGCGTCTTCAAGGTCAGAGTTTCTTCTCCAAGGCAAAGCTGGCCCTCCTTCCCACACATGGATATTCAAATCCCCTCTGTCAGCAATGTATCGCTCCGTTTGCTTTGTTCAGACTCGTTTCTACAGCTGCCTCATCCTCCACGCTTGTCTGCTTTCTACAGCTGTCAGTTATTCATGGCTTTTTGCACTGTCCCAGATACTGTAAGCCTGCTTTAAATGCTAATTCACCCAGCCTTAAAGCTCAGCAATAAAACTAAATGACAAGTTAAATAAATAAATAGCCTACAAACAGATTTCTCTTTTTGCCTTTTTTATTTCATCTATTGAAGGCAAGTCATCAAATATTGGGTCTTACCTCCTCTCTCTATATAATAAAAACTATATATAAATAATTGTTTTTGTATAAGCAGATTTTTTTTGTTTCGAAAAAAAAAAGAATATATATATTTTTAAAGAGAATCATTGGTAATTTGGTAATCGGTCATCTCTGTACCAATAGTATCACCAAAACGATTAGCAAACTAAAATATTTATTTTGAAAATAGATTTTACTGAACCTGACTCCTGTCTGCCATTGGCCAACCAAACTGGTAGCCCCGCCCCAAAACGTATTCCATTGGTTAAGCCAGTGTTGCTATGCTGGGCTATTCAGTACGCTCAAACGAACATGTTTTGTAAGCAATACAATCACACTGTTTAAACTTTTTTGGAAATCAAACTATGATTGGCTGACGGTGCATATTAAACATGGATACAAGAAAGTATTTAAATATCAAAAAAGACACTTTATAGATAAAATAGATCACATTTTGCTAACTGTGGCGCTAAATTACCTTACATCTTTTTTCACAAATGGAGTTTAGCAGTTACGGTATCAGTTCATATAGAAGCCAAATAAGTTGTCAATCATATACAGTAAGTCATACAGTACACTACAATAAAACTAGGTTTTATATACTGTGGAACCCACATCATGTGGGCTGTTTTCATGAGACTGCAGCAGTAATGACCTAAGGTTGTAAGCTAGCCGTCACAGCCATAATACATTGCAAATCCCTACCCACAATGCCGCAGAAGCCCGAAGGTGCCTGTGACACCGCTGTCCTTCTTGTGGCCTTCAAGGACTGCGGAAAAGGACAGTAGACACTAGGACACCAAAGACAAATCTTCTTCTCTACTCAGCAGGGAGCAATAAATCAGTCCAAATATGTATTAAGACAGCCTGTGTTACTACGCCTAGCTGTCACAGTCACGAATAAAACAACAAAAACAGAAAAAGATATGTTTTTCTGGGGCATGCCGAGGGGTGGGCCCCGGGTCAGTGCGCTAATTGTCTCTTTAATGATCTCTGACCAGCACTTGTCTCAGTTCCGCACTTCACAGTGAAAGATTTATGACTTTTCGGGAATAATCCATTCAGTGTGTTTCTAGCGCAAGGAGTGTGAGATTGCGAATACTCCTTTGGATCTTGGGCACAGGGCATCAATTAGTGTTGTCACTGCTCAGAGCTGTGAAACTGAAGGTTATGGTTTACTATGATGTTTTCAACATCTGAAATTTATAATTAGGGGATAATTGGTGCTACAGGAACCGAATAAAAAAGAAAACAGTTGCTCATAATAGACATGACACGACAAAGTCTGAGGTGAGAATGAACGGCTGGACATACTACACACCCACAGACAGACAAGGTGTTCTCATTATGTTCTCATAATGAACAGTTATCATGGATAAGCTAGCGCTTAGCCACAGGCTAATATGGATTTATGTGTGTGTGTGCATGTCAAAGGAGAAACTCAGACAGAAATTGACTATAAGCAGCTGGTAAAATGCCAGCAGCACCCCGTTTCTCTTACCCTTCTCTGTTGGTCCACTGGGAACAGTTGCCAACTCGGAGCATTATATATGAAAACACTGATCTGGAAAAAAACGAGGATTACAGTGTATACAACACCAGCACTAGCTTCAGTGTAGTGAAGCTTCATTTAATGTAGAGTAACTGCTAGCTTAGCTCACCAAATTTTCCAAGAAGCTTGCCCAACACTGGCAATTGGTTTTGTTGAGGAATAAATAGTGGCTACATTTGATTGATTGCATGACTGTTCTAATGACACTAATATTCTAAAATGTGAAAAATTAGTAAAAATGTGGGTGTCCAAACCTTTTATTGAGAATTTCATAGCTATAGCCATCTACAGTATATGAATGCATTCCTAAAAAGCTGACTATATATACAGTATCTATATATATATATATATATATATATATATATATATATATATATATATATAAAGGTATTTTTTTGGTGT
>NW_015505229.1:1884773-1920413 GCF_001515645.1 Sinocyclocheilus grahami
TTTTTGATAATTAGCAGTGGGGTCTCTTTCTCTGTCTTTCTCTCTTGCTCTCTCTCACGCTCCCTGTAGAGGTCTCAGGAGACTCCGGGCATCGTGACTTGCACTGCCAGTGTGTGTGCGTGTGTGTGAACAAGAAAATGTGGGGTTGTCTGAAGTGTAAATAGGTGCCCAAAGTCTCACATTCTTAAAGACAACTTCACAATCCACTAATGCAAAGAGAGAAAGATCAGAGAGAATGTACACTTAGGAAACCAGAGAAAACACCACACACTCTTTTGACCCACACACTGGGTCAAAACAGCCCAATTGCTGGGTTTGTCCCTATTTTACCCAGCATTTTTTAGAGTGCAGTATTACTCTTTGAAGTATCTTTTTGGTGAGCAAAGACTGTTTATTTAATCTACTTTTTGTCTGCTCTGTGTAGCCAGGACTCCCAGTGTTTCATGCAAAAGAGATGGATTTACATTTATAACATTTTGTGCCTCTTTAATTTCTCTCTGTTCCACAGGACAAAGATTTGGACTGTAAGTTGGAAGAGCTGAAACGCACAGGCCGGACGTTATCAGAGCCTCAGGTTTGTGAATGGCTCTGTCAGCTTCTGTTGGGAGTACATTACATACATCAGAGGTGAGCCGAGAACACCGCTCCTCTTTTTTCCCGTGAATAATTAATAACTGATCTATTTTCTATTTTTACATTCAAAATTATTTGTTTTAAGTCTTTTATAGCTCGCCCTTACATTAAAGTTTGCACTTTACAAGACAAATATGCACACACCGGAATAACACATCTCTAAATCCTTGCTTCTCTCAGCTTCTGTGACTATTGATTCTTGTTTGTCTTGCTTAAACAGGAGAATACTTCACAGAGATCTAAAGGCCAAAAATATATTTATAAGGAAGAACATTGTTAAGATAGGTAAGCTCTGCTTCGCAGTCCAAAGGGTGCTTGATGTGTTTTTGATGTTCCGGCAACGCTTTCAAAAGCTACTTTTAATGGCACCAAAAGCCCAAACACCTCCCATTTGGTAAAACAGGCCCTTTTATGACAGTTAAGACACTCATCTACAAAGAAACAAGATCATTACCCAGTAAAAACGTGCATGCCAGTCAGCTACCTCAGATAGTTTTGATAGAATGAAAGAAGAGCCAAATGAGCATTATTTTTTATATATTTTCAGTTACAGTTTATTGATGGACATCAAAATGTCCGGCCATACTTTTTGTTATGAACTTGTCAGCATAAAGTCACTTTTAGCTCATTTTAGTGTTGAATAATGAATTTGTGTGAAGTATGAAATTCTTTAGTACAGCCGACTCACTTGAATGCTAATCTGTGCATTTGCTTTACGTCAGTTGTGCCTAAGCCTGCCAAATAACAGTGTTTGCTTCAAAGAAATTTTCTGGTCACACTGTAAAAAAATTAAATGTTGAGAAAACTCATAATATCATGTCAGCATTATGCAAGATATTTTCAAGTTCTATCCAAAGTGCTTCACACAGCTAAAATGTCTAGTTTTACGCAGTTAATAAACAGTCACGATGCATTGACATTTCGGAGTTCTTCCAGCAACTCATATTTGTACGTTCACTAAATGTTAAATATCTAATTTATCTAATAAATTTGTGTCACAGCAACCAGAGATCTCTTGTTCAGCAGATGTTCAATTAGCAACACAGGAAGCATTGTCTTTATCATTACATTTTAAATTACTTTTTGGCTCTGAAGGAGACAACATCTTGCAAGGCTTTTTGCCTCTAAAAATGAACACAACTTACAGCCTAAAGATGTTAATTACATTTTATTTTCAAGAAGACACACATAGTCTCTCAGCACTTACAGTAACACATAAACCTCAATAGCTGTGACAATTAAAAAGCGGCTCATTAAGGAATAAGAAGAATGCTGAACATCCACACAACAAACTAGAAGGACAAAACAAAAAAAATAAAACCATAAAAAGTGAAACGATAATAATCCTGTAAGAGTATAATTTACGCTTTAAAACAACCCCTAAATCCTTTACAAATCTGCAACATTGCTCAATATCATAATGTTTGTCCAGAATTTTAGTATGTAAATTCAGTCATTCACATTTCCTACTATCTGATTCAAAATTAATGTTCAAGCAAGAATCTCAATAAGTATGTGCATGGTAGTCAGTTGCTCACATATAAAAGCTTGTTTGGTGGCCATTATAAGGTTTGTTTTTTAAAAAAGTGTTTTTGCTGATAGAACTGTTTCAATCTTCTTTTAAGGTGACTTTGGTGTATCCTGTCTGCTGATGGGGTCATGTGACCTGGCGACTACCTTCACAGGCACTCCGTACTACATGAGCCCTGAAGCCCTCAGTCACAGAGGATACGACTCCAAATCAGACATCTGGTAGGAATAACTGAACCATTAAATCATTATAGTTTATTCTTAATCAACCAAGATTTTAGGTTTTTGCATTGTATGGATTTTACAATTGCAGTGCAGTACATTCAAAAGTTTGAACAAACTCACTGAATTTATACTTCACATGATATTAAAAACCTTTTTGAGCTACAGGATTATGCCTGAAATTAATTTGTGTTGATGATAATACAACTTTATTGTCAGACAAAATCTGAAATTTGTCTTGCGTTACAACAGGTTAATTCAGAATTACAAGACTTAATCACATAGACAAATAGACAGACAGGACACTTACAAACAAAACAAAAAAAAGCTATATTCAAAGCTCCGGTACAGATTTAATTTTTGTGTATTTTATTCAGCTCAAATACAGCTTGATGTGCAAAAGAATACTTTAATCTTCGATTATATCTTGGAAACTTATACCACCGATTAGATGGCAAAAGTACAAATTCATTGTACAAAATATGATTTGGTTCAGAAACAATATTATTGGCCAGCCTTACAAGGTTTTTATGATGAGATAGCTCATATAATTTTTAAAGTGGCTGACCCACTATTGTAGAACACATTTTCAGTTGATTCATCAACTGTTTTTAAACTGACAGATAAACTCATGTACCTTTCAGAATTACATTACTGCAAAACACTCATAATCACAGGCATGAAAAATAATAGAAGAATCTGCTTTCTTGCTCCAAAAGACCTCAAGCGGCGAAGGAAGTAGATTCTTTGCATTGATTTTTTTACAGATACTATGTATGTGGTCTTTCGACCATGTTGACTGTTTTGGTAGACGAAATTGCCACTACATAATCCTCATAGACTGTAAAAAAAAATATTTTGTATTGAGATTTTCAAATTTCACATTTAATTCAATGTGTTACTAGCAATTTCTGAGTAAAAATTGTTTCTACATCATTTTTTTTCAGTGTACTTCCTTAGATGTCACATATTTATTTGGGTGATTACACTAATATTCTAAAATGTGAAAAATTAGTAAAAATGTGGGTGTCCAAACCTTTTATTGAGAATTTCATAGCTATAGCCATCTACAGTATATGAATGCATTCCTAAAAAGCTGACTATATATACAGTATCTATATATATATATATATATATATATATATATATATATATATATATATTTAAAGGTTTATTTTTGGTGTTTTTTGCCTCAGGATGCCCATAGCACAATGGCGCTACATACGACGGCACACTGCCCACAAGGCTATCAGTGCCGACACAATAGCGTTTTCTGTTATGGGAAAATGGACCAAAAGTACTGCTGACTCATCCTGCATGCAGGGGCGTAATGCAGATTTTTGTCTAATCAAATACTCAAATATCTCCTCCACCATTACCGCCTACAACAAACTAGCAATAGCAAGCAGAAAGTCAGGATTTTCCGAGCTATGACATACAGACTATTAAAAGAAAAAAGAAAAAACAATACTTTTTATTTTTATTCAGCCTGGTTTCACTGAAAAAAAAAAACTCTACCTACATTTAAAAAAAATAATTCACTGCAAAAATTCACTGCAGATTCCAGCTGAAATGAACACTGGTGGCAGTAAAACACCAAATAAAAAGTTGATACAGTCACATTCAGATTTAACTCTCTCACCACTCAGTCTACATTTAACTTCATAACTGCCACTATGTGCAAATAGCAACGCAATATTTTGCAAAAATGTTGCCACAGTTACATTTATTTATTATGTGCACCACCACCAAATAAATCAGAAATCTGATTTTCACTTATATAGCAAATGCTTTCAACCCAAACCAAACTCTGCTTAGCTACCTAACTAAACTATTGGACTGAACTGTCTGTTTTTGGGGTCAGGTGTGGTTCAGTTTTCATGAATAACTTCAGATTTTAAATTAATCAAAAAAGAAAAAGAAAAAGATAATTTGTTGTTTCGGAAGATCAAGAAACATTATAAGCTTAAAAAATGCATGGATGAATCATTCACAATAAGATCAATAATATTTATTAAAGAAGAAAAAAAAGATAATTTACTGTTAGTGAATCAAAGCAATGTATCCTAAAATTTGATGAAAATGTAACATTTGAGTCAGATTGGATCACAGGGTCTTGTATACAGGACAAATTTGGGCTTCAACGCAATGCCCATTAAGATCTCTATTTTTCTCTTCCCTATAAAAAAAACATTTGTGTATCTGCACATTTGTTTTGGTAGTGAAATGGGCTTTTGAGCTACATCAGCTTAAGTGAAGCACAGTCACATACAGCCTGGCTCCCACTCGCTCATATCTCTCAAAACAATGAGCTGTCTGGCCTGGCAATGCCCCAGACAATGGACATTTGGGTCAGGGGAAAAACAGTCTTCCAATGTGTCTAATGCAAAACTGGTGGAGCCATCCACCATCACAGATGTTTTGGGCTGGAAGCCAGTAAAATAGGTATTCTCTTTGCTTCCTCCTGCCTCCGGTGCCATGCTATCTCAGATAATTTACTGTTAGTGAATCAAAGCAATGTATCCTAAAATTTGATGAAAATGTAACATTTGAGTCAGGTTGGATCACAGGGTCTTGTATACAGGACAAATTTGGGCTTCAACGCAATGCCCATTAAGATCTCTATTTTTCTCTTCCCTATAAAAAAAACATTTGTGTATCTGCACATTTGTTTTGGTAGTGAAATGGGCTTTTGAGCTACATCAGCTTAAGTGAAGCACAGTCACATACAGCCTGGCTCCCACTCGCTCATATCTCTCAAAACAATGAGCTGTCTGGCCTGGCAATGCCCCAGACAATGGACATTTGGGTCAGGGGAAAAACAGTCTTCCAATGTGTCTAATGCAAAACTGGTGGAGCCATCCACCATCACAGATGTTTTGGGCTGGAAGCCAGTAAAATAGGTATTCTCTTTGCTTCCTCCTGCCTCCGGTGCCATGCTATCTCTGCTAGCAGAGCCGGGAGGTATTGTAGGACGAAGAGGCCCACTCCAAGTTTCTCTCAGGAGCACACTTGATGTTACTGGCTCCTTCTGAAGGTATCAGATGAAAAGATTGATGGAGCGTTCGAGAATTTGCAAGATACTAAACTGCAGGGTGAGGTTCGAGGCTGAATGCCCACAATCAACATTACAGGGAACCAATCAAAGATTGCCATCAGAGCGAACAAAGTAAACAAACATGCATCTTTCTCGTACAAAGCTAATGCAATTTTTTTTTATCCCTGTTTCCATGGCACGAGCCGCCACAATCACAGTGGCAGGAGATGAGATGCATTTAATTAGGACTTAATGAGATGACAGAGAAGAGAAGGGATATGAGTCAGTTGCGGGGAACAACACGGCGGCTTCACACTCCTGAGGTGACTGACAGGCTTGAGACAAACACGGGCAGCAAGGGCAGCCATGCCTAACCACGCACGAACTTAGTAAACAAGGATGCGAATTACAGCCGTCTGCAGGAGTGGCTCCACCTCGGGCCATTTTCTGATAAATACGGTGTTGCTGGGAAAGGTTACACGTGTGCCCTGTCAGTCAGTATTGTAAGTAATGATGCAAAAGCTAACGTTAGCATAGCACAGTCAAAGACATGCAGATGTAAATGCAAAATATAGTCACTTAACGGATCCTAATTTAGTATATAAGTGTGGTATAATTTGTAAAGTGCAAAACAGGTCATGTATGCAGGCCAACACAAGTATAATTAGCTATTAATTGCTTCTTCCCGTTTACATAGCCATGGGGACTGAAACATTAAAGGAATAGTCCATGTTAAGCTAAAAATTTGTAGCATAATGCTGATTACCAGAAAAATTGTCCTTGACCATCCTTTTCTTGAAAAAAATAAAATAAATAAAAAATCTTGGTAACGACATTTAAAATGGAAGTGAAAGGGGTCAAATATGCTTATATGCAAATGCATGTTAAAATACAATATTATAGCCAAAACATATGTGTTAACATGATTTTAGCTTAACAAAACTTGTTTGCTAACTTTCAAAAGTACATTTTAATCCAATTTTACAATTTTGTTGCCATGACATGGTGCCATAAACTCTAAGCAACTGTAAAAATGATAATTTAAACCGCTTTACAGCTCAATTTTCATTCAACTTTTAATAGAACATTTAATGTACGTACTTATATGATAATAAGCTTCACATTTCTGCTTTAAAATCCTCCAAAAACTGACATTATTCACTTAAACCATTTTTGCTTTTTGAATGGTGTCCAAAATAACACCGCTAACTTTCACCGTATGGACAAACACATCATAAATTCCTTCTAAAATAAATATCTTCTTCAGTCATACAGGTTTAGAACAACAAGAGGGTGAGTAAATGATGACAGAATGCTCATTTCTGTGAACTATCCCTTTAAAAGCAAAAGAAACACAGGATGTTACCTGGAGACCAGTTGGCGCTGAATAAATGAGCTCATATAATGCGACCAGCAGACCTCGTTGAATCATAATCAAACGGACGCGAGGACCACAGCACGTGTCACTGAAGTCAGAAAAATAATGAGTTGACTGAAGCAGAGGCCATTTCTCAAGGTAATGGTGAGAGAGGTGCACTTCAAGAAGATTTAAAGAATAGAAGGAGACAACGGAAGCAAAGACAAAAAAAGAACAGAGTGACAGATGACAGAAGAATGAAAAGATGGATAGATAATAGTTGTTATTTAGATACAGACCATTACCCAGGACCCTAACACCTTTTTGAGGTCACAGAGGGGCCAGGACATTAGTAGAATAAAAAATATATAAAGGATGTATACATGTATACCTGTCCAAGAGATGGGCAGCACCTACTTGCCCGTCCAATCAGAGCTCTAGTACATTCTCACCAGGCTTCAGGTGAACTTCCAATCATTGATGGTCAAGGAAGTCATAGAGGAACTGAAATGGAACCCTAACCATGCTTGCAAATGTCAGGGAGAGAAAAGCAAGTATGTTCGCTCTAAAATCAAGGCTATTACCTAAAAGGAGAGCTTTAAAGTCTAAGTGACACAAATGTGGGCTGATTGATTACTCTAAAACACTTTCAGTGTCTATCTGACCTCCTGACTGTATGTCTTTTGATTTTCTCAACATCCTATTTTGAAGAAAGGGAGCAAAAGCAGAAAAATCAAATACCCAGGCACTTACTGACAGCCGTACTGTGTGCACTGGCTGATGTAAGTGGTATAATCTTGATTGAATGATCCAATCCACAGAAGGCACAACAGGGCCCCACTTACAGGCTGTGTTCTATTCTAGTGCTACACAATCATTGGTAATTACTTAAACAAGCTGCATTTTTCAGAGTAAGAATAGTCCATAAGAGTGCTATTTCATGCACAATAACGGCAGATTATAACTGTGTGTTCCACCTTCTCACCGCCTGACAAAAAGGCACTACACAAGCTGCAATAAATAGTTTAATAGTTTATAAGTGTTTCCTCATTTAGCTGATGATTTTTGAGTTGCTCAAGTCAATAAGTTAGTATTTAGGGTATGCATTCTGGGATTTCTTGAATAGCTGATGCAGTGCAACAGAGTGAGTTGTGAATGAGTTAGGTGGAAACAGATTAGTCCAGTACGAACAAGGACGGGTCAGTACCAGTAATCCAGAACACCCTAGTAACTGCCTAGCAACCACCAGCTCTCTCTTACCTTTACATAAATCTGATCTACTTGCTGCAATAAGTTATAACTTATTTACCCTATTTGTAGAGATAACTTAAGTATTCAACTAAAATAAAGTTAACTAAACTTATAATTTTAAGTCAAGCACAGACATTTTAAGTTGAAACATCACATTTTTACTTTTATTCTAATTATTTACTTATTATCATTTTAAATTGTGATAACTAATTGCAGCAATTATTTTTACATCTTGTCTATTCATTTATCTAGCTATCTATCTCTGTCCACCATAGCAACCAACTCCAAACGCTATAAAAATATCCTAGCGACCACCCAGAACACCCACACAGCTGCTTTGCAACCACCTAGCAATGCCCTAGCAACACTCTAGTAACCCTCCAGGACAACCTAATAAATGTCTAGCAACCATTTTTCAACTTCTTAGCAACACCCTTGCCACCACCCAGAACACCATATACAGCAAAGCAATCATCAAAAACACCTTAGCGACTACCCAAAATACCATGAAATGTGCCTAGCAACACTTAGAACCACCCAGAGCAATTCCATCCATTGCTTACCTATATATAAAATGTATCTATATGTCCGTCTGTCTCTTATCTAGCTCTGCTATCAATATTTTTATCTCTATCTTTCACCACCATAGCAACCAACTAGAAATACTATAGAAAAGCCCCAGCAACCACCCAAAACACCCACACAGCTGTTTTGCAACCACCTTGCAACACTCTAGTAAACCCACCAGGACACCATAATAACTGTCTAGCAACCACCCAGGACAAGCAACTAAACAACCAACTTTTTAGCAACCACCCAGGCCAACCAATCTACCGAATCAACCACCCAGGACAAACACAAACCAACCAAATATCCACCCAGGAGAACCAATCAACCACGGACCCAGGAAAAAACACCAACCAACCAACCGCCGACCCAGAAAAAACACCAACCAACCAACCGACGACCCCCAAAAAACGCCAACCTACCAACTGACGACCCAAAAAAACCCACCAACCTACCAACCGCCGACCCAAAAAAACCCACCAACCTACCAACCAATGAATGTGCAATGATTTCTGCTCATTTTCTGCCTGTTTGAAGGTGGAATTATTCATTAAGCTGCATCGGGAAGGTCAAAAGTTTGGTCTGAGGATCTATTCACACATGTGTTCCTGTGAGACTGGGTGTTGTGTGACATATGTCATCCAGGCAGGTGGCTCGAAACAGTGCAAAAAAACAAATCCAACTGGAGGTGTCACTGTCACTACCATGACCTCCCTTCATCCTAACACCCTTGATTGACTGCATGTAACATGAGCCCTCAGCATGATGTGTCAGGATGGCAAAGCCCACACCACATGTAATTTGCAGCATTGGGCCGGGACCAAGCATCCTGTCGGGCTCAGTGATGAAACAGCGGCTGACATGAGAAAAAGGGTCCTGCCCGCATCTTTCACATCTGATACCGAGATGTGGGACTCTTTCTTTTGCCAACATTAAACACAATGAGGAGTTTGTCTTCACCCTCAACAGCGTGAAGCTTTTTGTCTAAGAGCCTGTTCTCAAAAGGAAGTCTCTCATGTACTGTTGTCATCTACATGTCCCTTACGTGGTTGAGTTTTATTCTTTTTATACTTGTATATATATTTATATGTAATCAGTGCTGGGTAGATTACTTACAAATTGTAGTCCATTACAAATTACATGCTGAAAATTGAAGTTAGTAACGTAATCTATTGGATTACACATATTAGGTAATGTATACTGACATATTTTACAGAATATTTTCCATTCATAAATGATATATAAAGGTTTTGATATACTCGTATTAAAAATATATTAAATATAAAGTATAAGTATTAATTATATGCACTGTGTGTAATGTACAGTATATTGTATTTATACATTTATAATGAATTAATAATATACACAGTATAAATATGATATATAAAATACAATCATTTTAAAATGTAAAAAAATACTCTCCGTCCTCTACCTGCAATGAACCTTGTCACGCAAACTCACATTTACACTTTTATTTTTCTATAATCGCTTATTATTTCACAGCAAGATAAATTTATCATGGGAATTTGATAAACGTCATGTCTACTTGCGCAAGCAACCATTTACTGGCCTACAGTCCGCCCACTCCATTAAAAGAAGCATTTTCAAAGCTGTTCGGTTCACGGCTGATTAAGGTCATTAAATAGGTGGGCTGGTTTACAGACGCCGTGGAAAGCGAATGTTCAGTTAAGATGCAAATCTCTCTCATTAACAGCTCTGTGTATTCATTGGTGCTCCCAGTTAGATTGTGATGTTCTGAACCCCCCCTAAATGAGAGGAATGTTAATGGCCGTAGTACCTCTGATGACATGAGGTAGTAACACGTTGCCAACTGGCCCTCTTGGCTTTTTGTAGATGCTGTATGATTGCAACTGTAGCAACAGGACGGAGGGAAAAAAGCAGCCGTGCCGTCTTGCAAGGGGTGAGCACTGGAGGAGGAAGGGGCCATCTTGAACTGTTTCCGAGCTGAGACATCCTGAGCCATAGACACAGATGGCACCTTGAAACTGGCATGTGTGACTGCTTGAAGGCGCAGAGCCAGAAACAACATCGGGGAAATCCATTTGTAGCACACCTCCACCACTGACGGGACCAGGGAACTGGTAGACTTGGCTACCTCTTCCTCAAGCAGAGGTGAATCTGGATTAAGTCAGGGGAACGTGTTGCATAGTAACCACTCTGGAGGATTTATGAAATATGATGATCTGCTTGCAAGGGACCCCATCACTAAAATAACAAAGCATTAACTTATGAATAAAGACTTGTTTTTTAGTAAACACCTTTTTTTTGTTTTTATATATAAAGAACCATTTATATTGTTATAATGATATGTTAAAATGCAATTAAGAATAATAAAAAAATATTATTTGGAAAATATTTACTTTGTTTAAACTTGACAGTGTGTCTGTTAGGCTCTATTAATGTTAGTCATATCCATTTGCAGAGGAACATGTTTAATCGTATAACATAATTTGTTTAGCATTTTTCATAATAAATACAATTACAAAAACAAATCAATAAAGAACTGTTTAAATACATTTAATAGTGCCTTACTACCCCAGAATATGTATTTTAAATTGAACATATTTAAATCAATATTTAAAAAGTTAACATGCTAACATAGCATGACAGCTCTAATAATATTAATATTAATAAGCACAAAAATGTTTTGTACATTTTTATTTTTTACAAACCCTTGGAACTTTTGTACTATACAAATAAACTAACAAAGTTTCTCAAAGTTATGTCTAACAATTTTACAATGGGTAAAATAATAACAAAAAGGATGCACTGTCAGTATTTTCCATATAATAATTATTAATCATTTATTTTGACTTGAATACAATGAAAAATATAAAGCAGAATGAAGAAAATGTGACAGAGGAGAGAGAGAGAGAGAGAGTTTTATCAATTAAAAATGCATCAAATCAAAAAAGATAAAATATTAGAAATTAAAATAAAATCTTAATGTGTATGAATAACGGATATGTTTAATGCATGTTTAATATATTAAACAGTATTTTTCTCACACAGTATAAATGTATAAACATATGCTTGAAGACATTGTGATTTGGATGTTGATTCCTGGCTTTTAACCAACAGCAAAAAAGACCATTCTTTTTGAGAACATATTTTGCTGGTGAAGAATAAATCTACAGCTAGACCAGCACTAAGCTTCAACCAGCATGGGATTTCCAGCTTAAGTCGGTCTTTTCAGCAGGGTAATGACTTATTAGTAGGCCTAACTGGGCCACTTCAAATGGGTAAAGACATTTTCTCAGACCAGCATTGCCAGCTATCTTCTCCGTACAGTGTATTCTAATTAACTGTGAGATGGAGGCTTCCTCCAAGCTTGTACAGCCTAGCAGCTTCTGACAGAACCCAAAGGGACGTCTTTCTGCACACCAAGCACAAGAGCACACAGCCTTGACCTAATACTCCAGTTTTCCCCACCCTTTTTTTCCACTTTTTTCTTTTTTTCAACCCAAACATGTTTTGTAAGATAAGCCTCCTTAACCACGGCAGATTCTGCACGCTTTTTGTCTGTGTGAAAACGGATTAGAAGAGGAAAGCAGAGCGGGGAAAAAGCCATAAAAACTGAGAGAACGAACAACTGACTTTTCTTTTTTTTGTTTTCTCCACCGGGTTCTTTCAGAGATTTGAGCCCGATGACGCACCCAATGGGCCGCAGACTGAGGGAACGTTCTGTAACGGTGTTTGTCGAACTCATGTGAGACAAGAGAGGACGGCGGACTCGGATGCCAAAGTTCTCCAGTCTTTCGTGCCATTACTTAATGAAAGTGCTGTAGTCCTTTCTTCAACTTCCTGTGGGTTTTAATTAGATCATTAGCAGAACAGATTTAATTATAGCACGGGCAAGTGAACGACGCATTAGAGGTGCACCTGGCAAACTTGGTCCATCATCAAAATACTAGGCGCAGAGGAGCCTGGGCTTTCCAAGGGTTGGCAGCGAGTTGGGCTGCAGTGGCCTTCTGGGAATGCGGAAGCATAATGAAGTATAATATTCATACCGCGGCAGGAGCTAAACATCATTTTCCTGAGAGCAGTAAACCAGCAGGGATTTTGATCCTGAACCTGACTGGCCTACTTGACTCTACTTTGTAGAGCTCCAAGAACAGTATTATTTTGCTTTTACCTTATTTTTGGCCTTTTGGCACTTGCTCTGTAGGTACAGTAGAGAGGTGATGGGAAATAATGGAGAGAAAAGGGACAAACAGGACTGACATAAGTCATATTCAAACTTGCATTGAGAACCACAGTTCAATGTTTAAAAAAATATTGAATTTCTTGCAAAAGATTGCAGTAGGCAATATTTTTTTCTACTAAATTTGCAACGTTCCTGTGTTCAGCGTCCTTTCCTGCAACCATGCTATCCACTAGGTCAGTGGTTCTCAATTCCAGTCCTCACAACCTCCCGCTCTGCATATTTTGCATGTCTCTCAGATAACCAGCTGGTTAGAAGAGAGCTCCATGCATGAACTGGGTTCCAATTGACATGGTCCCTACATAGTGTTCATTGCTCCCTACTCCCTGAGCACGGGAAATCTGTTGAAGTTTACTTCACTTCGGAACACTCATTCACGGATCTGCACTTCACCACTGCCTTACTAGAGAAGTGTGAAGTGTGACATAACATACCTCTGTAAATAAACACAATTTAAATTTGCGCCTTGCACACTTTAATGCCCTTTGAATGGAACACATATGCTCCCTTCGAACTGGAATCATGGCGGAATATCCTAAGTCCACTTCACAGGGCACTTACGGTCGAATAGAATAAACGTCTGAAGTGACGATTCAAAATGTGCAGAGTAGGGTGTCACGAGGACTGGAATTGAAAACCACTGGTCACAGATCCGACCAGAAGCTTGCTTTTTAGAGCAGGGGTTTAAAACCTTATGCTAAAGATGCCCACATTTGATGATCCCTTTGCTAAAATATGAAGACATGTTTTCATGCATAAAGACCCATTTATAAAGTTTGAAAAAACAGTAAGCATGACATTACAAATTAAAATATATTTTTTTAATCAACAATATTTGGCACTAAAGCCAAAACACGATTAAAACGTCTTTGTGCAATATTTATTTTGTATTAATCTGACAGCGCATCTTTTTTTATATACATTCTAATAATGTGTATATGAACATATAAATACAAGAAAAAAAATTCGTAAAAAAAAAATTAAGCTTTCTTAAAATGACATAAATATAAAAGACAACTGTTGTTTTTTAAATGTATAATTCCATGGTTCACAATCACTTTCACTATATTTTTATTTATAAAAAAAAGCAATGCTTGGAAAAAGTTTAAGCTTTTCAGGTAAATCAGTCAATGGCTGGCTTACAGTATATGATGGCTTAATTAGTTGTCTCTTCATATTAATAAATAAATAATATATACTTCATAAAAGTTAAATAATTGCATAATAATTATAAATGTTAATTTCCAGTGTTTTATTAATAATGTAAATGACTATCAGTTATTATTATTATTATTATTATTATTTATCTAGTGCAATAAATAAATGTAATATAAATCATTATATAATGAAGACATTTAATTAAAACAAACAAACATTTTTACTTTAATTCCAATGTATATATATTTTTTGCTTCACAATCACTTTCACCATATATATAAAAACACAGTATAAATCAGTCTTTATGCCTTTATATTTTAGGAATTTTAGGAAGAGGATTCCTTGCAAAAAGAAAAGAGCCTGACATTTGGCAATCTTTGGCATCTAAAAGCTTGAAAACCCCTTCTTTATAGAGCTGTACTATGCGGTTCCGTTGGGAAAATAATGGCATGTTAGTTCAAAAGCAGCACTAATGCTGAGCCCTAATGCTACACAAAATTCACTATCATGCTTTTGTCAGGCAGATGTGCTGGCATATTAGTTTTGCGCTGATATTTTTCATTAACTTCGCAGGCTGTCGTAGTCTATTTATCAAATGAATACACATGGTTTAAAATGAAGATGCAAATGGAGGAAAGGAGTGTTTGACTTTCCGCCCTGGCACCAAACAAATGTGAATTGTGCACACCGAACATAGCAGACAGAGAGGAACAAACAAACTCCCGCAAACAGTGATATTTGTTAAAATGAAGATGCAAATGGAGGAAAGGAGTGTTTGACTTTCCGCCCTGGCACCAAACAAATGTGAATTGTGCACACCGAACATAGCAGACAGAGAGGAACAAACAAACTCCCGCAAACAGTGATATTTGCGTACGCAGAGCTGTCAGTTCCACTGTCATGTGGCGGTGTTTGTGTGCATTTGCATCTCTCTTTCTGTCACTCCCTTTTGTGATTTTTTCTATCACTGTATACGCGAGACCCCCTCCTGACTTTATTCTCTCTTCCTCCATCATTTATTCCAAACCACTGTAAAATGCTAAACCATCTCCCTCCGCAACTCTCTTAATGTTGCTTTTTATACCTTGTGCTTACCGACAGCTTATGCGGATGCTAGAAAACCGGCACTGTAAAAATAAAGACGGCGCTGACATTCCCCAGGAATGGTTTGCAGGAGGTAACAGCTCAGCGGCCAGCGTGGGGTCCCGCAACAGAGGTATTGATCCGTACCGTGTCAGCAGGGTTGGCATGACCTCCCAGGGGAGAGCACAGGCTGTGCCCGGCGCATCTGAGCATCACAGCCCATTAGCCCAGCTGATATAGGGAGCACCGCTCTACTGGAAAACCAGCCGCTACGGTACAAGGAGGGTGGTTACGAATATTTTTCAGAGTTTTTAGCCTAGTGAGAAGATTGAGATATGCATACCTACACCTACTCGCATAAAAGCACTCACAAAAAAGGTCAAATTAGAATGACTATGACTGTTTTCATACTGGTTTCCTTCAGATGTTGTCATTGGTTAACAAACAGAGAGTCCCGCCCCAAACTCACACCACTGGTTGAGTCAGAGTTGCTGCGTCAAGGTGCTCAAACAGATCGATGCTTGAATAACTCGTTTAAGATTATCAGGTAATGGAGGGCTCATTCACAGTTGGTTTAGCAGATTAATAAATTAATAATCTTGAACATGATAATCTATATAATGCATCTTAATAATTATATTTTATAATTTAAAGTTTTATTTAAAAAATTTTTTATTTGTTTAGTTTATGAACAACTGTCATGTCAATTGTAAATTATTATAAAATGATAATAATTCTATTGTAAATTAACAATATAAATGGTTATTTAAAAATGATTATAATTTACATTATTCAATTAATAATCTTGTAAATTATTATAATTTATATAATGTATTTTAATTATTTTATCATTTAAATAGTTTTATAAAAAAGTAATAGTAGTTTACAGTATTTACTTATGAACAATTATGTAAATTATCATCAAGTTCAATCATCAAATCAACAATATAAATGATTATATAATAAAAATTGCATTAATAAATAAACATGGCAAATTACTATAATGTATATGTTACACATAATATAAGTATGTTTAATATATTTAATACAATTATAAATAAGTAAATGAATGAATGAATGAAATAGCTACAAAACAATTAGTTATTAATAAAAAATACCTTGGGATCAGCGAGATTACATTTTTTTTAAATAAAAATATTTTTAATTCAAGAAGCACAAATTCAACTGAGCAAGATTGAAGGTAAAGGCATTTATAATGTTACAAAAAAATATTTCAAATAAATGCTATTCTTTTCTATTCATCAAAGACCCCTGGAGAAAAAAAAGTATCATGGTTTCCACAAAAAATATTAAGCAGCACACGGCTGTTTAGCACAATAACAAGAAATGTTTTTTGAGCAGCAAATCAAATCAGCATATTAGAAGAATTCCTGAATGATCACGTGACACTGAAGGCTGGAGTAATGACTGCTGAAAATTCAGTTTTGCAATCACAAGAATAAAGCCAATGGTTTAGAATGATAGTGTATTTTAAAGGGGTCATATGATGCAATTTAAATTTTCCTTTCTCTTTGGAGTGTTACAAGCTGTTCGTGCATAGATAAGATCCCTAAAGTTGCAAAGACTAAAGTCTCAAATCCAAAGAGATATTCTTTATAAAAGTTAAGAGTCGTCCACGCCCTTCTAAAATGCCTCGTTTAAACACACCCTCACATGTCTACATCACTGTGTGGGAAGATTTGCATAACATCACCCAAATGTTCACGCAAAGAAAGAAGGCGTAACTTTGATTCTCGCTGTAGTATTGTTGCCGCTGCCATATCGTGGAGACGCTGTGTGTTTTGTTGTGAAAGCGAAACTACTTTGTTTGGCCTTCCAAAAGAGGACACAACTAGAAATCAGTGGTTATGGTTTATTTACAACACTGTTCCAGAACAGTTCAAACCAAATATTCAGATGAAAGCAACGCATTTTACGGAGGACAAGGACTGTTTCCTGGGAGAGTAGCCTACAATGCCGGTGTTCCGGAGAATTCAGTTCCCCTGTTTCCCCTTTGGCGCGCATGCTGACCACAGTCTATGATGCTGACAAATAATGCTGACTCACAGCCTGTAAGTACGTTTTCATATTTAAAGGATTTGACACTGATGATTCAAACGTGAGTTTTGAGCAGTGTAGAGTAGCGCTTGTTGTTTGTCATTTCTCCGATCACAAATGCAGACATGGTTTTATGGCGCAATGCAACGCAGCACGTAAAAAGACAGTATAAGTCATTATAATCAGTAAATATGTCCCCACTAGATGTAACAAATGCCTCATTTATAATTGGTTTTATTGGTTTTGTCTCGTCGCGCTGGGATACGGCATCACAGTATGGTGAGGGGCATAACATTTCCGTCACATGCTTGAGGAATTCGGCCAATCACAACGCACTGGATAGCTGGCCAATCACAGCACACCTCGCTTTTCAGAACGATGAGCTTTGTAAAAATCGACACGTTTCAGAAAGGCGTACAGTATGTGGAAAATAATGTTGTTTTTTTTTTACCTTAAACCGCATAAACACATTTCATTACACCAAATACACAAAATAATGTTGTTTTTTAGCAATGTCATATGACCCCTTTAATTGAATCTGCACATCCCAAGGGGACAGGAATTTGTCTAGGAAAAAGAGAGGGAATCACATTAGTATACATTGCAAGTCTTATTTGAACCTGCCTCTCCTGCATAAGGGCCTGAGTTAACATCATGTCTGTTTTCCAGTAAAACAAGTTCTCTCTCTTTTTCCTGAGTAGACAAAACCTCAGACAAAAGCAACAAGATTCCTGGGATGACAAACCACCATACAGTGTAAGCAAGACAATGCTGTGGTTTTGAAGTACAGCACAAAGCAGGCAGACGGCGTCACAGAACAAGTGACTGACAGCCGAGCACAGGAGGCCAGACCCCAGCCTCACATATACATTTCTCACTGTTTGATTGACAGTTTTAATCGGTATCACACCGCTCCATCATTTAGCACCCATCTATTTTAGTAAAAAAAAGACATCAGACAAATGGACACCGTTTCATGTTTTAAAAGGCGAGAAAAGCTTGGTCAAGTGTGACATGAATGCTGATAAGCTGAGAGTTCAGTGGTATTGTTTCATGCCATTAAGCACGTCAAAAGTGAAACTGCTATAACAACTGAAATGGAAAATAATGGTGGACTTATTGGTTTATTGACTGGAAGGGAAGTTAATATTTTGCCACTTTAATTGACCACTTTTTATAAATAGAGAGTGTAAAATGTTGCAATACTGAAAATGAAAATGAACAATGCAATACTGGAAAATGAATTGTAAAATACTGATGTATGATTGCACTCACATCCGAATGGCTCAGGAAATTGTAGGGGAAAAGAGAAGAAAGAGATCGAAACATGTTGCAGGCAAAATTTACATCTGCAACTCTAATGTTTAGAGCAGATATTTTTAAAAGCAGAGATTATTTTTTTAAATCAAATAAAAATAACAAAATAAATATTATAATTTAATAATGTTATAAATACATATATTTACACCCACAAAGTTTAAAGAAAAAAGTCACTAAGAAATTAATATAAAATAAATACATTAATAAACAATAAACAAATAAAATAAAGCAAACAAAAATTTAATAAAACTATTAAATTATAAAAAGTGAAAGGTGAAAATAAAATAATTATAAAATATATGTCTATATTATAATATAAAATTATTAATAAAATTATTAAACAATTTCACAGTATAATATAAAAATAAATACATAAATATGAAAAACAAATTATTATAATAAAATAAAATTATAAAAAGAATGATAAAACAAAAAATACATCAAATAAAAATCGTAATAAACTGGCTGTACATTTTATTAAGTTGCACAGCTGTTTTGCAAATAAATATAGACAAAGAAACTTCAAACTTATGACATTGTGTTTGGTTAGGTTAGGATGTGCGTTTAAGGTGTGTGTGTTTGGTTAGGTTAGGCTCTAATAAATGTTTAAACCGGAGTGTTCCAATCTCGACTTCAGAGTGGAATAAAAAGCATGGAAGTGCTATGTATAATAGATATTTATTTAGCAAGTTCTTATTTTTGAATTCTAGAAAGCATTAGTTTCCTCTTCCTGTTTTTTGCTTAAGATCAATGCTGAAATCTGTGAGTCAGCTGCTGCCACCAGACCTTGCCTGTCAACCCAACATGATCTCTTTCTCACGGATGTCACAGAGACCCTGTCAGAAGCCTTGGCTATCAAAAAAAGAAACCTCCTCATTTGACACATCTCTGACAAAGAAGCCAATTAGTTGGGCCTCTCATGGCGCAGACCTGTTCTCGTGTATGCAGGAGAGAGCTTTTATCCTGCTGTACAAGGACATCTCCCCATGGAGAGATGACGTTGATGCTGAGCACTAGTGGCTGGAGGGTGTGAGTTTCACGGGGGCGAGTGCAGGTTGGTGTGATGGACCTTTTTGTGTGTCTTTAAACACTGATCTATACTGAAAAAAACCAAACAATAAGTTATAAAAAGGTCCCCCCCTACTCAGTTTTTCCTGCACTGCAATGTGACTCTGAGAGAGAGAGAGGGAGAGACGATTCAAGAAGGCTGGTTCAGTCTGTCACTGAGTGACACACTCCCTGTTAATATAACAAGTAACAGCATTAGGAATGCAATTGATTTATGACATTCAATGAGAAATAATACACTTCAAATACCGTTCAAAAGTTGAATGCTTTTGAAAGTCTCTTATGGTCACCAAAGCTGCATCTACTTGATCAAAAACATTCAAAACTGTAATCCTATGAAATATCATTACAATTCAAAATGATTTCTGTTTACATATATTTTTAAATATAATTTATACCTGTGATGACAAAGCTGAATTTCAGTGTCGCAAGATCCTTCAGAAATCATTCGAATATGCTAATTTGGTGCTCAAGAATCTAGCATCAAATGTTGAAAAAAAAATAAAAAATAAAAATAAAAAAATACTAAAAAATATCGTTAATTCCTTGTCAGTCACAGAGTTTGTCACATGGCATTTACAGCTCACTAAGACATTCAGAAACTGAGCCACCTTGAGCATTAATGGCAGATTTTAAACTGCATACTTCCAGAGAAAATTCTAAAAAATCTAATATAAAATAGCTGATTCTTAGAATTTATTTTTTAAGCCAGTCAAATCATATGGGAGCTTGTAAATTTGAAAACCCCTTGCAATCTTTGCATGTATTTCAGGAAGAACTACTGAAACATCCTGCAAAGCCTGGTTCTCCTTTGACTACAGTGGCCTGTGGCCTGTGCTCCTGAAGAGAGAGTGTGAAAGAAAGTACATAAAACAGTGAGGGATGGCAGCCAGTGAAACAGAGAAAGTAGAAGAAAGAGAATGACAGATGCACAGACAGGAGAAGATACAAGATTTGGGGACAGTCGGTACCCCACATATTTAAGAATATAACTTTACGACCTCTATAGACAACTGACTTTATCCGTATCATTCTGCTGCTCTGAGTTTTATGGGAGCTGTCTTTCAGAAGTTTGTAAAGTGGCATTGCAATGCATCATGGGTCATGATGAGTGACGGTCTCATTGCCTGGATTCATGGGCTGGTAACGGGAAGTAGAGTGCAATGAATGTGAAAAGTGGTAGACCGCAAAATGGCTTAACTGCCTGAATCCTGCTTTTGCTCTGTGATGAAATCCTGCATATTTTAGTTAGACATTTAAACCCTAAAAAATGTCAAATCTGTTATACATCCATCAGTGCAGCAAAAAAAACTAAACAAAACACAACAAAAAAATGAAAGCAACCTGAAACAAAACAAACCAGGGTTTCTATCCTGAGGTCCTTCTGAAGGGACAGTTTCAATGTTTCACAAAAATTTAAATCTATTTTAGGCCTAGTCCACACGTACACGGGTATTTTTATAAGTTACCCTCCTTTGTTTAAAAAAACAAACAAATCGTGTCCACATGAAAACGCAAAAACACACTGTGAAGCACTGACAAGAGCATGCCAGACCAACAGGTGGTGATATAACCCTAACCGTAAAGCCATGTTGGCCAACCAGAAGCCTGAAAAAAAGGTTATTACCGGTTGTTACCGGTGCGTACTCCGACGACACAAGCCAAGATCTCCAGTTTCACCGGCTACATGACAACACTGCAACCGGAGTTTCTGAAAATCTTCACCCTGGCAGGAGCTTTCAAGAAGGTTCAGTTTCAGTGACCATATTCTGGATATTATAGAAAATATCCATATTCAAAACATAATAATCACTTTAATCTAGCTTGCGTCAACAGTTGTACACGGAAGCAGCACCGGGAGGATGACGTAAGATGTCGGCGTTGCACATGCGCCAGTGAGTCTCGTGAAAACCAACGTTTGTTTATAGGAGCAAAGGAAGCAAAGTTTCCTTACTTTAGCAAAGGAAAACCAGTCTCCTCTTGGCTTATATTGAAATCCTCCGACATTCTTCGTTGCAAATCCTCGTTTTGTACTTCTAATTCATGACCGTTGTTTTGTTTTGATCTCTCCCCTGTACAACAATGAGTGCAAGCTAGATTAAATGGATGCGTGGATCCATTAAATGGATGCATCCATGGATGCGCTTTATTTCACTTCTTTTGGACTGATGCACTGCAGCACCTGCTGACTGCCATTAAACAGCTTGGAAGATCAAAGACCATTTTTAATATAACTCCCATTGGATTCGTCTGAAAGAAGAAAGTCATATACACCTAGGATGCCTTGAGGGTGAGTAATTTAAGGACTAATTTCCATTTTTGGGTGAACTAACCCTTTAAGCTTTACATTTCACCTGACACAAATGAATAATGCAAAAATGCAAATAAATGTCTCCCGGAAATGTGATTAGTCATTCCGATCTGATGCCAACATTTCATAAAGCTCATCGAAATCACCAACAGGCATCATCATTAATATCCAATTCATATTTCAATGAGTGAAGAGGATGGCGTCAGCACATTTAATGTGTTCTCTCAAAGCACTCAACTTTCATTAAGCCAAATAAAGCTCTCATTGGGGCTCAGGGGCCTTCGGAGCCCGCGGAGACAATGGAACGCATCTCCTTTGCTGATGAGCATCCTATCGCATTTCAGAGAGGGAGACATGGCTGACTGACTAACCACAAAGTCAAAGGCTCATTTTGGAGTTCTTTCACAGAGAAGGAAAAGATGTAAGCTGTTTTAGCGCGCTCCTCCCGTTGCGAGGGGAATAAAACAGAAGCCACATCAATGGTGGCATGAATAATAAATAATGTCATCTCAGAAACAAAGAGAGAGATGGATGGAGTGAGAGAGAATGATGGAGGAAGATGAAAAAACAGAGTTTGCATGCCAAGGCCAGAAAAAAAAAGAACAAAAACAAGAGAAAAAAAAGAAGGGGACGTCTATGAGTGACGGGTTTTAGAGAAGGACCAAGTTAGAAAGATGGAGAGAGGGCGAAATAGAGGCTGACAGAGAGAAAATTCAAGAGAAATTGGCATGAAGGAGAAAAGAAAGAGACGACCACCAAAACTAACCTCAAGTCAGTGATATAACATTAAATGTAAAACTAAGCAAAAACAAAACAAAAAACAAAACAAAGCTAAGACAAAACACAGAAAAAATTAAAACCAAAAAAGCAAACCAAAACAAACAAAAGCAAAGCAAAACAAACCAAAGCAAAGCAAAACAAATCACAAACAAAAGAAAATAAAAATGCTAGTTGGCTTGTACTTCTAAAAAGTAGCCAATATTCCAGTTTAATTGGCATTAGCTATATATTCATATTTTTTTTATATTTTTTTAAATAATAAAAAAAAATTATACTTAATAAAATATAATTTTTAATTATTGTTTATATATTTTTCCAACTTTTTGTTTTACATTTTGTTAAAGTTTGGTCTGTTACGATTTGACACAATTTTATCCTTTTGCACATGATTGTCAACTAAAAATGTTCTGCTATTTAACAGTAAAATGGACTAGAAAAACTGAAATATTACAGCCTGCAAGCCATCCATATAAAGGAAAAGTGACATTTTGTTGCAAGGAGATTCAGTAAGCAGCCTGGGAGTTTTTAATGAGAGTTACTCTCTGGTCTCCCTCTGCCACTGATCAAGGGAATAACCTTTACAAGTTACCTATGAAAACCATTGCTGGATATATTGCGTTCTCGCTCCATCGTCCAACGAAAAAAACAAAACAAAGATGCTCTTATAGAAATCCAAAAGGCAACCTTTGGATTCACCACACATGGCTAGTAAACACATGAAAGTGAATGCCCCACTTCGAATAGCAGGTCGACCAAAGCAATGGGCCCCTGCATTGATTTCTAAGTCTTTTATCCAAAAAAAAACATTTCCTTTGGCAGTCAGGTATACAGGTATATATACATATATAAGGAATAAACACAAGGCAATAGGCCCCTTGGTAGCAAAACTCTTACTGCAAGGGTCACAAAGCTTGTTGAATCTCCAAAACAAGAGGCTGGCCAAATGGTAAAGTCAGTATAAATTCAAAGTTTACCCTATTTACTTGGATAATTCATGTTCTAGGTCTTATTGTGCATGATTTACCAAAATAATAAAAATTTTCTAATCTTTCATCAAAAATGTAATAACTTGGTTCTCAACTTTTTGGCTGATGCCGCATTATTTTTCTTATATAATAAGCCATTTTTGTTGATGTTGTTTTAAAAATAAGTCTAAAAGATGTAGAAAGGTTCATTTTTCTTTAAAAAATAAATAAATAAGTGGGATATATTAAACTGATGTTTTCAGGCTTTAAATATAAACACAAAACAAAAGTACTGACAAAAAAAATACACTAATATATATATATGTGTGTATTGATCCAGAACAGTAATGATGTTATTTTAGCACTTATAATTTGAGTTCCATGTGAGTATGGTGATGTGTCATCCACATCAAGCATTTGGGGCATAAAGCAGAAATGGGAAACGGATCAGAACACTGCCCCTTTGTTCCCGCGACCTGACCTTGTGTGCATTGTGAATGACACATCTGGAAATCTTTTTTGCTCATAAAAGTCAGTGTTCTGTGAAGACCACACATGGAATGGAGAATAAAACAAAAGGGCCCAAAAAGAGACATCACTGTAGTATGTGCCTGCCTGACTCTCTCTCTCACACACACACACACACATAAAATAATTGTCGGCGTTAATCAATTAATGTGATAACGCATTAACTTGCCCAGCCCTAAAATAAACCTAAATGTACCACAGTTGTTCCTGATTTCTTCAACAACTAACTATTTTGGCCTTAATGGTTACTCTACATACTTATAATATTCTTATTCTTGATATAATAATTTGGGAATGGATATAGCTACTAATACCACAATAAAATGCTCTTTAACCTGTATGTATGTATATATGCACACACACACAAGTTTTTATTATAAATGTATAATATATTGTATATAACATGTACTAATTTATATTTACTACCTTCAAATGTCTTTTTATTTACTGTTTTACCCTCATTCAAAACCCAAGCTTTCGATCCTAAACTATGAAAATCTGTCATAAAAATTTAATTTGTAATTTTGTAATTTTGCAAAAAAAAAGAACAAGAATATTATTAGAAGATATTGTTTAAATTGTATTTAGGATACATGTTTTTATGATGTGTATTTATGTTACATAGCATGCTAACTATGAAAATAGCCTTAGAAAGACAAATTAGTCAGCTATTTTGTTACAGAAATGTTTAGTTTAATTTCCAAAACAATTCACTGTGGTGGAAGTGACACTGTGGTGGTAATGTTCCAGAATTTTTAATTTTTTATGTGTATAAAAAATATGTAGATTCTGTGTAGCCCAAGTGCACACATAGTGCTAACAGACTGCTAGTGTCCAAATTGTACCTGAAACTTGGCATGAAAAAAGGTTCTCGTACACAATACAGTGCTTACAGTGGACACATGTAGTGACAAATACATGACACAAAGATTTCCCGAACATTTTGTACAGAAGACATTCACCAGGAACGCTCACCAACACACAATCTCACACGCGTCGGTTTATGACAGAGAGAAAATAAAAAGTGTATTTGCAGGTGGTGATGGACAGCACAAATTGGGATGGACTGTGTGGAGGTGACAGTCTGCGATTCCACGTCCTTTCCACCGCTCACTGGCAGGAAATTGGGAAATAACAGTCCTGTCACACTCGTCCCATTCAGCCTTCATTAAGTAAATCATCTCTCTCTATGTGCCCACATTCTCCACCACCTTCTCCCCCACAACTCAGGCAGCTCTACCACAAACAATCATTGTTTATTCAGAGCACACAACAAAGAACAAGGAAGTGAGCAAGCAATCTAACACAAATAATTTTAAGAGGCGCACATTGCTGCTTTATGGCACAGACTGTTAGGCCAATTATCGAAAGGAGTCATTTCGGTCAAGCAATTTTAAACCATCAAACGTTTATAGACAAAGACGATATGTTAACAAGCGATCTGCAAAACTGCTCTTCCGAGATTAAAACCAACATATGTGTCTGCCGGGCTACTCGCAAAGCTCACTTTTGAGAAATAGCTGCGGGTGGTGCTCAGTAACACATGGCAGAGAACTTTATCATCATAAATTATGCACGGAGGGCCAAAGCATCTCTCGAATAAGAGCAGCCATGATACTGTGCAGAGTATCCAAAGATGGAAAATGCATTGTCCCCATTTGCTAAACATGGCCTACTTAAGAAAATATATTGCCTGGTGTAGATGAACGAGTAAACCCAACATAACAATCCATATCTAACAGTATGATTCTCGAGGAACAAACAATTGACTTTCAAATGAGGTGTTCGAGAACAATCTAGCACACAGGACTCACATGTAGCGCAGGTAGGGGTTCTTAGCGAAGGCTCGCGACTGAATCGTACGCAAGTTGCAGTTCACGATGTTCCTGGAATGGAAAGGACAAATAAACATGTATTAGTAGTTAGTCCCAAGTGTGAACCCAACAATTTTGACCTCATGTTTTTTCTTCCTGGACATTTTTCTAAAGTTGAAACACTTTTAAATCTTGAAAGTAAAATGATGAAAAATTGACTGCAGATCAGAATATATTGACTTCTAAAGCCACTTTTTGTAATGATATTTAGATAATTCTTGAATATATCATTAACAGCTTCTCACAAACTAATCTCACAATTTCTAAAGAAGATTTGTATTTATATAGATTTCAAACAGCTTCAGTTTCATACATGCCGAACATGCAGATGGGCTCCAGTTGATCATTAACTTATCTCTGATTCTAGGCTTTTCCCCACATTTTTTAAAACGTTTTTTTCATCTGCGCATCAAACGTGTGCAAAGAGAAAATTTTATGACAAATATTTAAAACGAGTGCAAGAGATGTGATAAAAACCTTGGGAAACTATAATGCTACTTATGGGGGGAAAAAAACAACCACATGTGGCAAAAGACAATTAGGTTATGCTAATGTCAAATGCTCTGATTTAAAGATTTTGCAAAAATGTTTAATGTGCAAATCATAGGTCTAAGAGGAGGTGAGCTGGTTAAAAAAAGAGTGAAAGACAAGTTCATGTTCATCATTTTAAATGGATCTGACAGCAGCTAGGGGCTAAACGGGCTGCTAATTGCCTAGCCGTCTCGCGGCAGTGTTAAAAGGGGAAATGTGGAAGTAAAAGGGGGAAAAAACCATCATCAAATCCTCTCTTCCAGTCTGTCTCCTCTCCTGAAGTAACATCATTAAGGGCAGAATATCATCAAGAGCCTGCATCCTTGCTCCCGGAGTTATTTATGCTGGCAGCTGGAATCAATTATGTATATTGAATACATTTTTTTTTATTGGCATTTGTGAGATGTTTATTTGCACGAAACACTCTCCGCTCTTGTTATTAGGGATGTTTGCATGAGCGATTACATCAAAGTATTTATTTTAGCATGAGGTTGGAAACTTAAGCTGAATGAAGATGATACTTAAAATGGATAATCGCCAACTGCCAATTCTGATTCGTGAACGGTGGCCTGAACGGAGGTCTCAGAGCAGACGAGACTGATTCTGAGGAGGATAATTGAAGACATGAGTTTGCCTAGCAAATTATTTAGAGAATAGGAGCTTTTTAGTATGTGCAATCCTGTTGGCTTCTCAAAATGCTGATACTGGACTGCAACGTTTGGCCTGATTGATCCACAGCATATGGTTAATTACTGTTACCATGATTGCTAGAAAATTCAACAAACATGTCTCTTAAGGCCTGTTCACACCAAGGACGATAACTATGACGTTAACTGTACAGTTTTAATAACCTTTCTAATTATCTGAGAACAGAGACATCCAGTCAAAATATAATGAAAAGCAGAGGAACGATATCTCTGGAATAACTTGAATAACCAGCTGATAAAAAACAAAAAGAAAACATGGCCTATCAGAGTCCAACTGTTGAAGATTTAAAGCAGCAGACAACAAAACTGCAGTGTGCTTATGATAAACAGAACACAAGCATGAACTGATGTGGACGTTAATATACAGCAGTTATCGTGAAAGTTATCATTCTTAGTGTGAACAGGCCTTTAAAGGGACAGTTCACCCGATAATGTAAATCACTCATGGTGTTTTGAAGAAGAACATGAGGGTTCTAAAAGGGGGTATATTCATTTTTGGGTGAACTATCCATTTGAAAAAAAAAAGTGTTTAAGGATATGCAAACATATAAGAAATACCAAAAGATTAAGTTTGGTTAATTTAACAACGAAAAACATGTGAACAGCACAGCATTTGAAATGTCTTAGACTGACTTCATGCCTCAATACCAAGAACACAGATGTCAAAGCTGCATGATTTGTTGCATTCCAGGAGCAGTTCCGGCAGCATTTGAAATTTTCAAATTTTAATTATTTGTGATATCTTAAAAACATAACATCATAACATCATATCAAGTTGCAGACTCCAACTTAATTTCACATGCTGAAACCCTAGAGTAACCTTCACATTCACTGTGGGGGGGGGGGGGGGGGGAACAAACGGGAGAGAAACAAACGGTGAAGCTTCTCAGCTCAGAAATTCCCTCCAGTGGCAGACCATGACCAGGTTCTGCCACGTCCGCTTAATAGAAAAGGTGAGAAGTAACTGCTAATGAGAACCTTACTAATCATTGCTCCTGGTCTCCATTAACCAGTAGAGCCATAATAGGGAGGAAGAAGAGGTTTGAGGGGCTCTTGTGAGGGAGGAAGCCCTACTTATGAAGAGCCAAGTAAAGATACGTGCATGACAGCAGCAGACTGAATGAGGTAAAGCCAGGCTTGGCCAGATGGAGGGTGTTGGGGGATGTAATTACATTTTCTGGTCACTTCAGCAGCATTATTTGATCATTTTAAAGCAGGCCTTGGGGAGGCAATTTTATGTGGGGCTGGCTAGAAAAAGCATTTGGATGCCACTGTGAAAGTTGCCCATGCTAGAATGGCATCGCTAGCAATATGTTCCTGCAGATGCCAGATCAAAAAGCTATCTTTGGTGATTTATTTTTCTTTTTTTAAGTGTGGTGGCACCCTTGCTATCATTATATATATTGTCCTAAGCGAGATGTGGTAGTAATGTGGAACTCACAGTCTCTGAATCCCAGTGTACAACTCCATGTCAACATCCCTCAACGTCTGCAAGCCCGACCAGTTCTCAATGTGTCTGCAAAACAAATCCAGAGCATAGAATTAGAACATATTCATCTGAAAATTCCCATTGGCCTGTAGAGAAGTCAAAGATGTTGTGATTGGTTCAAAACAGAAAAACATGATAAATATTAGAAATGCACCAATATAAAAAATCCTCACCAAAAAGCCGATAATAATTATGTTACGGCAAATAACTGATAAATGGCTGATATTAAAATTATATACTACTTTGTCTAAAAATAAATAAATAAACAAATAGATAAATAAAATGCATAAAACATATTATATATACATACAGTATATATACATACAGTATATATATAAAATTTAAGGGGGTCTGAATACTTTCCGTACCCAATGTATATATATGTGTGTGTGTGTTAACAATTATTAAATATTTATTACTAAATAGGATAAATAAGAATGCACAATTAAATATACAGTATCCATGATGAGATAAAATGATGAGACAAAAGAAAAGAAAAGAAAAAAGAAAAGAAAAGAAAATATTGGCTGATATAATATCAATATATTGTGCATTCCAAGAAGATTTGTTTGGAATTTTGCTGGACAAACAGACAAGGGCTAGATATGTTCAAAGCCAAATTCGAACTTTCAACACCCACATAACCCACTAGGCCTTGGCTCCAACTTATAAAGAACATTTGATAAAGCCAAAAAAAAGAAATATAAATATATATATATATATATATATATATTTATTTATTTATATTTATAGTTCCCAAAGAACAAAAAGACAGCTCCCAATACCGCTGCCAGTGGTTGACAGAAATAACTAGACCAGCTGTGACAAGAGCCAGCTGGCATCATCGTTTTGTGAATTAGCAGCCATTACAACACAGACTCTGATTAATAAATGTTTTCAGAAGTTTGGCCAATGCCATAACTATGTTTCTAGAAGTTTCCCCAGCTCGAACACTTTGGGCATCCGCTGCTAAACGCTGATAAACACAGCCGTTCAGAAGACAACAAGGGCTTGCCGACGAGCAGACGAAATGAAAGTTTGAGCTCTCTGTGTAAAGTGGAATATTAAAATGTTTATGCTTTCATGTCAACGCAGGTATAATTATTACAAACACACTCTTAAAAATAAAAACTCTCAAATGGGGGGGTTTCATAGCGATGCCATAGAACCATTTTGGGTTCCCCAAAGAACCTTTTAATGAGCAGTTCTTAAAATAACTATTTTTTCTAAGTGTAAAGAATATTTAATAATCTGAAGAACCATTGTCCACTATAAAGAACTTTTGTGCAATGGAAAGACGGTTAAAGGCTGATCACGGAACCACTGATGCCAATAAAGAACCTTTATTTTTAAGAATGTATGTTGGTCCACCAAAAATAAAGATCTAGATAAAAATATAGGCTTATAAAACCAAGCGGTGTCTGCAAACAAACAATGTTTGATTCCATTTGCTTGTTTACTGGTAAATACAGATGGTCATTTTCCATTCAAAGCCAGTTATCAGAAGCATAACACCATCTTGCCTCTCTTCATTTTTATAAGTTACTCATATCACATGCTGACAATTTGCATTCTGAGAACATCAGGATCCAGCCGAGTAATTAAGTCCACATTGGCCGTTCGGACAGAATGTGTCATACACCGAACAAAACCAAAAATTAGCCTGGACAGAACCATCCATCGAGATTTTTAGAGCTCAAGGAAGAAACATTTTTCACAAAAAGACACATTTCACATTAAATGAAACTTATTTCAGTTTCATTCTATGGTAATTTTATGTGCCCAAAGTCTGGTAATGATGCTGTTCAAAGCATGCACTCATTTACAAATAGCTAATCAACTTTTGTACTTGGGGGAGAGACTGGAATGCCAGGAAAATTTGTTTTTTTCTAATCAGTGCTGTACTGGGTAATGTGGTTTTGGAAGCCCTTCGGTTTGAAGGACCCTCTTGGCTGCAGGAAAGTGTTTTCCAGTGTCAATGACGGAAGGTTTTAGATGAACAGCAGGAGGCTTCTGTCTCATCAGCATCTGTATTCAGCTGGCTCATGTGCCATAGAGGACAGCCTGGAGACATATGTGGATACAGTATACTGTACCAGCCAGGACCTCATTATAACAACAAACAAACATCAATGAGAAACCAATAAAAAGAGAAGAAGTGGCACACTAATGGACTAAAACAATAAAATATAAAACACAACTATAAAGAGAAATAAAAATATATGAATACATAAAAATAAAGAAATATGCATAGTTCTTTTGATATATGCAAGAAATGCAGCCAAGGATTTATTATTTGCACAATTATGAGATTTGGTCAGTCTATGTCTTTTGGCAAAAACAAAAAGTTGTAAATTTTGCCATGCCATATATATTAATTTTACACAATTTTACTCTAACTGAAATGGCTTTTTTTAATTAATAAAAATATTCATTTAATTATAAAAATGTTCAAAATGATGACAACCTGTCAACTGTAGCCAGATAAATTTGACAAAAAAAATATTTATAAACACATTGAAAACACAAACATTTTGTAATATTTAATAATCATCTCTAATACATGATTTTATTTATTATCTTACATTTTATGTACAGTATAGTAAAGTTTTCTCTTTCTTTCTTTCATTGTGTCATTTGTATCAGTCATTTGTATTTTTTTTATATTTCTATTTAGCTTTATTTTTTTCAGTCTTAGTAATTGTAGTACTTCAATTAAAATTGTATTCAGTAAGTTGTCAAGGCAACACATTTCAAATCTTTAATTTTTCAAATGTAAGTTTTCATAAAAAGTTTATTTCTGCTTAATTTCTATTGCAGAATATATATATATATATATATATATATATATATATATATATATATATATATATATATATATATATATAGTGTGTAATACACACACGTGCACATGCTCACACACACATATATAACAAATATTATATATTAAATAATTATAGAATATTGAAATAACATTTTTTTTATAATACATAAAATATACAGTATGTTTAAATAAAGCATTTCACCTTCATTGCCACTGACAAAACCAAAAGAACCTTCTGTCAACAAATATATATCAGTAATTTCATTGATTAGGTGTAGTGACACAGACTCCAGCTCACCATTACTCATTGTCTGGTGCTCCCAAATCACGTTCCGTCTCACGATTTATTCAGTCACGTTTAAATTACCCAGAATGCAATTACACCTAAGCTAATGAGAAAGCGTTTAATTGAAGAGAGGGCAGCACATTCCTTGGAGCATTTGGCTTGTCAGCTATGCAAATTCACGCGCTTGTAGCTTTCTGTTGTGGAAACGTGATTCCCAGAGGTCTCCCCTCTCGTCCGTTGACAGAAAGTGGCGATTGGCACCTGGTGGCTAGCGGATCGAGCTGGGTAGGCCATTTTGTGACACTCCTAAAGGAATCCAAAGTCTTAATCGCTTATTTATCTCTGGCACTTAACGACAAATGATTTAAAACTTCTGGGATTTGCCACTGTGTCATGATCTCGATACTGTCAGTTCAATCATTCAGTGGCTCAGGCGCTTCTCTCTCCCGATCACTCATTCGCTCGCACATACACACACCCAGATGCTGTTTTTCTTGACACTGCGGTAAGCAGCTGCACGACACACATCTCCAATAGCTGTGCCCGGGAAATTACGAGCCACCCTCCATCTGTTGCTAGCATCAGGTTTTCTGAGCTCGGCTTGCACATATTTACATCAGCCATAGAAATGTAACAACGTCCATATCTGGTTTGAACATGTCAACCTTCTACACTTGATCTGTGTATGTATGAGTAGGCATATGCGGGAGCATTTATGTGAAAAACAGACCACATCCTGCACAGGGAAGCCTCGACGCACATCTCAATTGGTAACTACGCCTGAGTCTAATTATAAATTATATTTATTTCAGGTTGTTGAACTGAGGCTGTTTGAGCTGTGTAAGATTGAAAGCCCGTCTTTTCATCGCATAAGTCTTATGACATGGCACTCAGACTAAACCAGTTCCACAAATACTGAGCTTCAACCATTTTTCGAAAATTAAAAGGTCACGTGATTAGGCAAATCACACACACAAAATGTCAAACTAGTTAACAGTCATTTTTATGCAAACACAAAATTCTGTCATCATTTACTCATGTTGTTCCAAATCTTACTTTCTTCTGTGGAGCAATAAAGGAGAAATTTTTAAGAATGTTATAGTGACTATACAGTATAACGTGACTGTCAAGCAGTGTTGTTATTGTTAACTAAAAGTCAAAATATAAAAAAAAATGTCATTAAATTAAATTGTGTTCATTAAAATAAATAGAATAAAAATAAATATTATATGAAAAACTTAGATAAAAAAAATAAATAAAAGTAAAATAAGTTAATTATATTAATAACTAATAATATTAATAAATACTAAAAATAAAACTGAAATAAATTACAGCTAAATTAAAAAATAAATATATTTAAATTACATAAATGACAAAATTACCAAAAAAAATTTAAACTACCAAAATTAAAATGAAAACTGGCCATATAAAGAAAAATAATTAAAAATATTCATAAATTCACACATAAACACAGCCTGTGTGACAGTTCTATGTGAGAACATTTAAGTAGGGAAAAATTTAACGAAGAAGAAAATTGTATCTACTTGCCAATGTGATATGCATGCATTTCTTTATTCAGAAAACAAAAGAATATTATAAAGAATAAAAGAATAATATATTTTGAAGAATGTTGGTGAGTTTTGGTAACCACTGACTTCCACTGGATGAAGCAAAAAAATGTTCCACTGAAGACACAAGGGTGAGTAAATGATGACAGAATTTTCAGTTTGGGGTGAACTATCCCTTTGAAATATTGTGCAAAAATCATACAGACTCAGCTATTTTTTTTTTTGTCATTTTTGGAGTTTGTCAGCCTCGGTACCCATTCATGTTCATTAAATACAAAATAATGAACAGTCTTCAAAACATCTCCTTTTGTGATGCAAAGAAGAAAATCATACAGGTTCGAAACAACATGGGGGCAAGTCACATCGATATCAGCCAACAGGATGATTTTTCACAGTTCTTTGAGCACATATCCACATTTCTTTAAATGCTGAATAGATTCTGCAGATTGCGCTTAAATCGAAAGTTGAAGTGGTGAAGGAAACAAAATTTGGAGGGGGAGCTGGACGGTGATTGACTAAACGGATCCAAAATTGTGAGCTGGGTTTTTACCCCAGTGACTAACTGACACATCGACTAATTGATGGGTCCATTGATTGTGCAGTGCAGTTTCTAAATGACCAGTAAAGAGTCAAAGAGCAGATCCACAGTGTCTGAAGGACAAGTACCAAAAGTAGACGCGTTTTCCTGTGGCTCCTGTACACTTCAGACTGATTTGGCCCTATTTAGTCATCATATGATAACAGATTCATAAAGCTTTCTGGAAAGCATAAAACAATCTTGTAAACAAGTATTCCTGTGAGGATTCATTAAATATGCGTGATGGTTTTCTATAATAAACATACGTGAGAGCTAAAAGCCTGCAGACGGCCACAGAATGACTTGAATTAATCACAATTGGGTTTATTGCAGATTTAAGCATTACTTTTATGGTCAAACTGTCTCTTTGACACTTCAAGCCTGCCTTCAAAACAACATGCTGCCATAAAACATCTCAAATTCAAATGGTTTATATCACTGTCATATAAGAAAATGGTTATTTTAAAAGAAGCATCACCATTTCCAACCATAAAACAAAGGCCGTTTTCCATTTTCTGAGCAAAAGCTTTACATATTACTAACACTGCCATCTCAGCACTCTTCCGCAGAACACAAAATGAGATATTTTGCAGAGTGACCAATCTGCTCTTTTTCCTACAACAAAGTCATTTGGGTTTAGAGAGACACAAGGATAAGAAAATGATGACCGGATAAATACACATCCATTTTGTGAACAACAACAAAAGCTGTTATCTAAGACAGGTCCCTACAGAAATGCAAAGCCCTACTTTTAGTTTTTCCCACCAAAAAGCTAATATAAGATACCTCCTTTTTGTGCCATTTTTGTGAATAACAACACAGAGCTGCAGCTAACAAGATAAGCACGGCTTGTTTTAAAGGGGTCATATGATGCGATTTAAATTTTTCCTTTCTCTTTGGAGTGTTACAAGCTCTTGGTGCATAAAGAAGATCTGTAAAGTTGCAAAGACTAAAGTCTCAAATCCAAAGAGATATTCTTTATAAAAGTTCAGAGTCAGCCACACCTACCTAAAACAGCTCGTTCTAACACGCCCCCACATATCTACCTCACTATGTGGGAAGATTTGTATAACGCCGTCCAAATGTTCACGCAAAGAAAGAAGGCGTAACTTTTATCCTCACTGTAGTATTGTTGACGCTGCAGCCATGTCGTGAAGACGCTGTGTGCTTCGTTGTTAAAGCAAAACTACTTTGTTTGGTCTTCCAAAAGGGGACGATATCTGCTTCGTCATGCCTAGAGCTGATCTGTGCTGGTCGCTGAGCGAATACATCAACTTTCACCGTGGACGAAGCGGAGTTCAGCCCGGGGTCGTCACATGTGGTTGCCGCTCATTCGTCGGATCCGCTGGGCACGCCGTTCTCGACCCCACCGCCTCAGCCCACTCTATCCCGGCCTCAGCGCACGCTAAGCCGGGGCTTCCCCTCACGCTAGGCCACCGTGTTTTTCATTGTGAAAGCGAAACTACTTTGTTTGGTCTTCCAAAAGAGGACACGACTACAAATCAGTTGTATTTACAACACTGTTCCAGAACAGTTTAACCCAAATATCCAGATGTGTGCAGCACATTTTATGGAGGACTGTTTACTGATCCTGGGAAAGTAACGTTAGACTAAAATGCCGGCAGTTCTGACTCACGTAAGTACGTTTTCATTTAAAGGATTTGATTCAAACGCGAGTTTTGAGCAGTGTA
>NW_015505229.1:1920447-1948497 GCF_001515645.1 Sinocyclocheilus grahami
AACGCAACGCGTAAAAAGACAGTATAAGTCATTATAATCAGTAATTATGTCCCCACTGGATGCAACAAATCCCTCGTTTGTAATGGGTTTTAATGTTTTTGTCTCATCGCTCCGGCCGGGACACGGCATCAACAGTACAGTGAGAGGCGTAACATTTCCATCTCACGCTTGAGGTATTCGGCCAATCACAACGCATTGAATAGCTGGCCAATCACAGCACACCTCGCTTTTTCAGACCGATGAGCTTTGTAAAAATCGACGTGTTTCAAAAAGGCGGGGCATAGAGGAGAAACAATAATGTACAGTATGTGAAAAATAATGTGTTTTTTTTTACTTTAAACCACATAAACACATTTCATTACACCAAATACACAAAATAATGTTATTTTTAGCAACATCATATGACCCCTTTAAGTCCCAGGTTAACATAAAAAGTTTGCAGCAACATGAAGTGTACAGGTCTCTGCACACTGAGTCCGAAATTTTCGTATTCGTTTTTTGTATTCGAAATCCTAAAAGTTTGTCATGCACAGAAACCTTGCACACTGAGTTTGATGCGTATTAATTCATCTGTTGCAAAAAAATTCGCAAAACAGCACTAAATGGAGTCTTCAAGCAGTGAGGATGATTTTGTTGTCTTCTCGCTTCTTAAAAAAAGAAAGGAAATATTGGGTCCATCCAATCCTGAGATATAGAGAGGAAGGAGAGTTCCCCCTCCTTATTAAGGAGCAGCGGGATTATCACGGGCGATTCAAAGTTTACTTCAGGTCAGTGTCAGTGGCTCAGTTTGATGCTTTTGCTAGCGATACTAGAGCCACATATTAAAAAGAAGACCACCAATTTCTGTGAACTCAGTGTGCAAAGATCTATATACAGTGCTTTGTGCTGCGAGACGAAGTGGATGAACTTGACAATCACCATTCTGGATTTTGGCGTTCACTTGTACGGTGGCTCTGAACTGTCAAAACACCTCTCAAAATGCTTGCTACGGATGGAAAAAAAAATGGAAAAAATCGAACCCGATCCAAATTTATTTTATGACGGACGAATATTTTGGAGGCAGTGTGTAAACGTGATTGACATAACGTCGTATTTATTTTTTAACGTGCGAAAATTTCGGACGAAATGCAATGACCTTAAGTCAGACACAAAATTAAAAACAATGCAAAGGAAAGTTATGGTATAGTAAAACTTAAGGACTTAAAACAATTGATTAAAACTGAAAAGCTCTCAGCTTGGGAAATGTGCACGAGTTTGCACGTATACGACCTCTAGTCCAGTTCATAACGAAATGCTGATGCTCATGAGAAAGATTTTCATCAGCCAAGCCCTTTCCATTGCACACAGGAGGATTTCTTATGACATATTTCACAGTAACAAATTTACCTCTAGTTTTAGTTCCATCTCCGAAATGGCGTCGCAACAGGAGGGATTGGTCTGAGTTTCATAAATATTCCAGTATTGGAGATCTGCATATGGTCTCCGTTTGATGTAGGGAACCAGAGAGACGGAGCAGAACGCTGGAAGACTGCCAGCTCTAAATCTTCCCTTCACTTCAGCTTTAGGTGACGAATGAATACAAAGTCATGGTGAGTTACTGAACCATTCCAATAATTAACTTCGTGTAGCAACACGCTGGCGTAGCGAGATCTGACAACCCCACAAAACTTCATTTCTCGTTCTATTGTTGTTTCTTCCTTTCTTTCCATTCGGTCGTAAATGTGACAGATGCACAGCCAAAGCTATAGGAGTGCAGATCATTTATTTTACACATCAATGACCCAAGTTCTACGCACATCAAACTCGACGCAACCATATTCCAGCATCCATGTATGTCTTCCGATGTGTCTGGGACCATCCTTACAGGAATATACAGGAATATAAATCACTTTTGTGACCCTAACCTTTGAAACACCATGTTTTTAAGTCATTGGTTCACTATGTTTATGTTGTTTAGATTTAAAAAATGAGCGTGACTGGAATAAGTAGCTGTGCCCAAGTTTACATGGTTCATGGCTTCACACCTAGGGTTGCAAGAAGCTGGAAACATTGCAGAAATTTTGGAAACTTTCCACGATTTTTTGGAATATTCCAGGGATTTTTGGAAAGTTTCCGGAAATTTACCAAAAATTTTCCACCCATTTGCAACCCTATTCAGACCTCACTAAAAGAGTTTAGCAAGAACCTCAAATAGCCAGATTCATGTCTTGCCAACAAGTAGTATGTGATCTAGACGGAGAAAACTCTGACCACAAAGTCAACAAACAATTTTAGCTAAACTGACCTTTCACTTTGCAGCTGAACACGCTATGAAGCGCCAGATTCTTCGCCCACAACATCCGAAGCATAAAGCAGAATTATGTTTACATTTATGCAGTCCAAAGACATTTTAACGTTACCCTGGGCATCACTTTAACGAGAACTAAATACACTCAAGAAAAGAAAAAGAAAAAAAGCTGGGAAAAACTGAAACTAAACTAAAATAAATTTTCATGACTGCAAAATTAACTAAAATAAATTTGATTTTACTGTTTAATCCATGGTGTATTATACAATTTTAAACCTTAGCATTTAATAGTATTTTAAATTAGGTCAGCTTAACTTAGCTTAATCAGTTTCCATTTTAATTTAAGTTTTCATAATTTTGTTGTATGCTATTGACATTTTAGTTTTAAATATTTCTAAACAGCTTTATATATATTAGGGGTTGCACCGACTAATCGACTTCAATGCTCTGCCATGACGCTTTAAGTTTGATGTCGACTAGTCGTTGATCCTATAGTGGGCACAACAGGATAAGAAATCTGTGAAGGACTTCCACATTTACGCTCCGTTTCCAAACAGTTAAAATGACAAATAAATGCATACTCTAAAAAAGCTCCACAAGACATGTGAGATTATATTACTGGATGCTCAAAATTGAATGGGGGAATGCACATTTTAAACAGCTTATTTTACAGGTAAGTTAATCACCGTTCTAATCTAATGCACTGCTGCACTGTAACGCACACACATAGGACAGTAGAGCGTACATCTCGTGCAGATCGTGCGCGCACAGAATCATTCAGTGCAGAAATGTATTGTCAACACTGTTCTGAGATTTCTCAATAAAATAGCTTAGAAACTGAAAAGTTCAAGCATATATTTCTTAATAACTAAATCCCACAGCTTCAGTACTAGTAGAGAGATGCTGCCAGGTAGAATTCATTCACACACGCAATCGCTCTCACTAATGCATGCATATGAATGTAATCTTTACTGTGCTACTTTATCTGTATCTGATTTAGAACGAGCAGAAATCTGTGAGAAATATAACGACCCAAAGACAAAATAACTGATAAAAAAGCTGTTATAGGAGCAACAGCCATGTGGGCAGCACTGTGTCATATGCCATAGCTGTGCACAAGGTGTTTGTCTCAGCTCCAGACTTATTTGTTCATTAATGACGTCATCAGTGACTAGTCGACTTCGACTCGAATTTCATCACATAAAAGTCTACTTTAAAAAATCAGAAGTCATTCAACCGCTAATATACATAGACAGATAGATAGATAGATAGATAGATAGATAGATAGATAGATAGATAGATAGATAGATAGATAGATAGATAGATAGATAGATAGATCAACGTGATCTCATGATAATTCGTATGTATTTTACGTAAAATGTGGTTCTATAAAACGTACATTTACTTACGTTTTTCCAAGATAACACTAGACTGAGAAATGTAACACTGTAAAACATTTTTAAATACCAATGATATCTGCATAAATTTGACAGACCTAAATTCATAAATAAATAAAAAATAAATAAATAATGATCAATAAAAAATAAATAAATAAACTGAAAAAAAATCTTTAAAAAAATCACGAAATCAAAACTAAAGCTAACAATGACAGAGAAAGATTTAAACTAAATTATAAGAACAAATTTAAAATAAAATACAAATAAAAGCTAAAATGACAATTTCTTACAAGGAAATGGTAACACAATAATATTTGTTACATTTAGGAATTCTTTTTTTTTTATTATTATTTTATAAAATGACCACATATGGAAACAGTGGTGCTAAAAACAAGGTGCTAAAAAACCCTTCAGGGTCTGAATTCCACAAGCCCACCCCTGGTTCCAAGGGTTGCGCCAGTGCAAAGACCTCAACTCAACGGGGCACAGAATTGACAGAGGTGACACTGAAGATCTGAAAATCATCAGACAAACTTGCCCTGCTTCTCAAAGCCATTTATCAGCTCGAAAGGAACACAGAGTGCTTTTTTTGTGGCCGGACCCCTGCGGCAATCCGTGGGGCTAAGCCGATGACTGCGATTCAGCCAGAGATGGAAGAGAAGCCACAGAAAGGTGCAGAAGAGCACCTTCTTTTTTCTCCCTCCATCTCTGCCGCCCCTGATCTCAGCAGTGAAGCCGCCCACTCGCTTGGCTGTGCACCGGAACCCGCAGCTTTCAAGACTGGCTTTTCAACCACCTACAGAACCAGCCTACATGAAGTTAAAAATCATTCCTCAAATCCTTCATCTATTTCCCCCAAAAAAGGTATTTAATTGTAATACTTCTATCCAGTAGTCCAAACTGCGCCTAATGATTGAAAGTAAATGGTGGTTTGTATGGTAAATATTACAGGAAAGGCTCACATGAACATGTACGCTGCGTACATTAGCATATTGCTTTCATCTCAGCACCGCTGTTCTGGATCAACAAGCCCTCAGCAGCATGAGGTACAGCTGTATTGTGCTGAGTCTGCAATTTATTCTAATCCGACCCGGGTTGTAAAAACAAGCATATATCTGAAAGCAATGATGCAATTCCAGCTCATGCTCTATTCAGAGTGCTGCACCAAACATATTCGTGCTTTAAGGTAAAAGGGGGACAAAATAAAAGACATGTGTTTACCCGATGCACACGACTGCTACATGATTTTTAAATGTTACTCAATTCAAAGGGTCAAAACGTTGAATAGCAAAAGTGTTTTCTACTGATGCACTGAACCATACATTACCGTGAATAAATAAACCACAAATAAACATTATTATTAAACATTTAGTTATTTTGGTAACGTTTTACAGTAAGATTCAATTAGTTATAATAATTGTTATAATATAATAATATACAAGTTATAATATAATAATAGTTGCATATACTATTCATTAATAATAATTAAAAAATGTATAATATACATTTTCAACATAATTAACTTTAATCTATTCAAATGTTTGGGGTTAGTAGGACTATTTATTTACTTGACTCCACAAGGATGCATTAAATTGATCAAAAGTGACAACAAAGACATTTTTAATGTTACAACATTGTTATATTTCAAATAAATGTTGTTCTTTTGAACTTTGAAAAATGTATCACGATCTGCACAAAAATATTAAGCAGCACAAGTGTATTCAACATTAATAATAATATAAATATTTCTTGAGCACCAAATCAGCATGTTAGAATCATTTCTGAAAATTCAGCTTTGCCATAACAGAAATAAATCACATTGATAAATATATCAAAATAAAAAAGTAATTTTTCACAATATTAGTTTTTACTGTATTTTTTACCAAATAAATGATAGATTCATCAATCAATCAACAAAAATAAAAAATGTCACTGTTTGTGTAACCCCTCCGTTACACTCACCCCCCTAATCCTCACTCCATCCGGGTCACAGCACCAATGTAACCCCTCTCTCCCGGGTCCTCACCGCCACACCTCGTTCTTGTTCCGAGTGGGTCTCCGGCATGTGAGGCGGACGCACTAACAAGGAGGCTAAAGTCTGCAGCCTCTAGCGTCATTCGCTAGTGCGTTTCTTGAGATCAGGGGAGTGAGGTTTACCTGCACAGCACTTACTCGCTGGCCTCCGTTACCCTCCCCCCCCTAATCCTCATTCCCATCCGGGTAACTGCACCAATGTAACCCCTCTCTCCCGGGTCCTCGCCGCCACACCTCGTTCTTGTTCCGAGTGGGTCTCGAACCCAGGTCTCCGGCATGGGAGGCGGGCACCCTAACAAGGAGGCTAAAGACTGCAGCCTCTAGTGTCAGTCGCTAGTGCGTCTCTTGAGATCAGGGGAGTGAGGTTTACCTGCACAGCACTTACTCGCTGGCCTCCGTTACACTTGCATTAACAAATGCTAACAAGTTTTGATCATTCAAAATGTGTTGAAATAGTTCAAAAGTGCTGCATGTGGGGCTGAAACACGTTTCTGATTTATACTGGAAATCAGTGGATCAACAGAATACACCCCGAATTCGATCAGTTCAAATAGTTTGTAGACTCCAGTCACACATTATATATCATTTAACACATTTAAACCACAGCACTGCTTAAAGTCATCGCAAAAAGCCATTTGTCTAAGAGCTTGGAAGCACGGTGGCTTGCTGTGTGACGCCATGATCATTTGCAGCAGAGCTTTGTACGTGTGGCAAAAATGGATCCATCAAAACACGCTGAGAAAATAGGCTTCACCTGTGAATACAGCTGCATCCTCAAAACCATAAATGGGAAACTTTATCTGATTCATATAGTTCCATTAAATGTCCGGGGTCACCATGGAAACTCTGGTTGCCATGGAAACTCTGCTTTTGTTTGAATATTACCTAAACACCGGATATACAAACTTTAACTCGCTCTTGGAAAGAAAACTGAAGGTGAAAACCGCATTAAAATGTTCTTTAGTTTGGGCTGTTAACTGTTTTAAAAAAAGTTTACCGATTATTAAAATTAGCCAAAATTCAATGGATGTGTTCAAGCAATTGTAAATAAATAAAAGCAAACTGTGGGATTATTATCTAGAAAATATTGTATTCTTTCTGTACACTCCTCCATAAAGATCTAAATGACCTCTCCCAAATATCTTCATTCTCTAAAGTTAATTTTTTGCCATAGCATTTCTTCTTAATCGACTCAAAGTAAAACAGTTGTTCTTGTTTTATGCTTATAAACCAGGTTTAGTATAGTTTCTACCACAGGTTATTTCCCCATTTTTCATGCAGTGCTTTATGAAACACTGACGATGAAATGGAAAAGCCTCATCATAAAATGAATCTCTTTGAGCTCAAGTCTGTGCAGCCAGACAGCAGAACAAACAATACTCTGGTTTATAGATGCTCATATTACAGGAATAATTCACACAAAAAAGAAAATTGTGTTATCATTTACTCTCACCCTCATGTCACTACGTGATGTTGTTAAGCAGGATGTTTGCACTCTCCTTTTGTCTTTGAAAAACATAAGCAAACAATGACAAAATTATTTGTTTGGCATAAAGTAAAATAATAATAATAATAATAATAATAATATATGCCACTAATGCACAGTTTAATTTTTGATAATTGTTTTTGGCTTGGAAATGAATATTATACAGATAATAACTAATATAACAATTAAATGCAATTACCACATTTACTTACATTATATATTATAATAAACAAAAATATGTAAAAGTATTAGTATTATAAATTCCACACCATAATATTAATATATAAAACATAATGTAAGGTAAATTATTATACTAAATTATAACCAAATAGTACTATTATTGTAATTATTTTTATACTATTGAATAAAATTCTACTACTACTACTACTAATAATAATAATAATAATAATAACAAAATAACTACTCTATCCTCTTATTATATAATTACATTAAATAGATAAAAAGTATAATTGTTTTATGATAAAACTAATAAAATAGAATATAATAAGCAAAAGTATCATCATCATCATTATTATTTGTAATTATATTATAATATAAAACAGTATTGTTGTTTTTAATTTATTCTATTTTATAATATAATGAAGTAAATTATCACATTATAAAAAAAATTTAAATGATATAAAATAGAATATAAATTTATAAATTATTATTATTATTAGCAAATATTAAAATACTTTTTATTATTATTATTAGCAATTATATTATAATATAAAACAGAAGCAAATTATTAGATTATAAAGCATTGGTATTTGGTATAAACTAGAATAACTAAAAAATGATGATGATGATGATAATGATTATTATTATTAGCAAATATATTATAATATAAAACAGTATTGTTGTTTTTAATGTATTCTATTTTATAATATAATGAAGTAAATTATTAGATCATAAAACAAGATATTTAGTATAAAATAGAATAACTTACAAAATTATTCTATTCTATTCTATTCCATTCTACTCTATATTTAACATACAGGTAGAAAGGAAGGCATCTGACAAGAATACAAATGTCTTTCACATCAGCCTTCAAGACATTGCAATAGAGCAGGAAAATCCTCCCGCTTACTTTTGCATCCTCAGGTTGCTGAAATTATCAGTTGGGTGGGCCGGCTACAGTTCAGGCAGAGCAGGCTACAGGTCTGAGGTGAATGAAGGAGCACAACACACTTGCAGACTGGATTAAGATAGCCTTGTGTTGTCATCAGCATTTCTGTTAACACTGAAATAGTCCAGTGCATGGCATGCCACTAGAGCCGGGCTGTCAGGAGAAAATAGGGGATCATATCCTTCTGGTGCCAGGCCACATGAGCCCGGCAGAAAGAAAATAAAGGGGCTGCCACTGCTTAGTTTAAAATAATGGGTTTCAAGCACCTCCCATCTGCGAGACCCGATAAATAGCGATTGAAAGAGAAACTTAAGTCAGCCCTGCTGAGAGAAGTTATTTGCCGTACCCTTTAAATATTCGGCTTTATAGCTTTATGATTGGGCTTTATGAGCTGAAAACTGCATATTTCATCTCTAGGTCTCACATCTTTTGGCTCTTTTATGAGATCTGTATCACATATGCATGTTAGCGTGCAAACCCGAGTCAGTTATCTCGGAAACTCAATGTTACAACGCTTTTAAAGTAAAGCTAGATCATAACGCTTAAAATAACACTTTCATATTTATAGGAGAGTATATTCTGGAAGCTTTTGGCCCAATACAGGCCTGTAATATTAAACTGCACTACAGTATCAGAAATGTCATCAATTTGCTTTGCATCAACAGTAAAGGCCATCACAAAAACATCCTGGCACAAGTATAGAAACCTGACTTGACAGAAAATGTCCCTCTGAATCCCTTTAAAGCAGGGATCCTCAAATCTGGCCCACAAGATCCACTTCCCTGCAGAGTTTAACTCTAACCCTTATCAAACACACCTGAGCATGCTAATCAATGTCTTCAGGATCATTAGAAAATCACAGGTAAGTGAGTTTGATCAGGGTTGGAGCTAAACTCTGCAGCGCATTGGCCCTCCAGGGCAAGATTTGAGGAACCCTGCTCTAAAGCAAACCACAGAGGTTACACAAAAGTAGTCATTGTGTTAAAGAAATCGAATTCTGTCAACATTTACTCACCCACAAGTTGTTCTGAACCTGCATGCCTTTCCTTTCTATTTTGAAACTATTTTGAAGACTTTTTTCAAAAATAACATTGGACTCTACTTACTTTTATTGTAATGTACACACAAACACACACACACATCGTTTTGTACTTACATACTTTTAAAATGAGTACTTATTGCAGAAATAATATATTTTACAAGAATATACTGTAAAGTAACTTAAGTGCAAATTGAATGTATTTGTGGACAGTTAATTGCATGTTAATTAAAATTAAATTGGTCACGCTTAAAATAACTTTCCATATGTTAACAGCAGTTAATTATATTAGTTAACAAGAACTTGCAATGCAAATATGTCTAAAGCATTTATTAATCTTGGTTGATGTTAATTTCAACATTTACTGATTCATTATTAAATCCAAAATTGTATCCATTATATTAGTTAATGGACCTTAGCTAACAGTATCTAACAATAACCAGTTGCATTTATATTAAGTTATCAAAGATTAATAAATACAGTAACAAATGTATTGCTCATTCTTAGTTAATGCAACATTAACAAATGGAATGGAAACAAAAAGTTTTTTTCACTTAAGTACATGTTTATATGCAAAGTATATACAATTATTTTCAGGGGTTATTTTCAGGGGTAAATAACTGGTTATTTTCAGGGGAAGTCGTGGCCTAATGTTAGAGAGTCGGACTCGTAACCCAAGGTGTGTGTGTGTGTGTGTGTGTGTGTGTGTGCACACTGCTGTCTGTGTGCACTTTGGATGGGAAAATTGGAGTATGGGTCACCATACTTGGTCACATCACTTTCACGTTTTTTTTTTTTTTTTTGTCACTTTCATTATTTCTACTGTCTTTGAAATATGGTTTAATTGTACTGTTGAATGTACTGACAAGCATTTATGGTAAACTAAAATATATTTTAATGTCAATTCTATTGTGTGTCATACACTTATGTGGCCTTTTATTTCATTAATACATTATCTGTAAAAAAAAAAAAAAAAAAATTTAAATATGCTTTTAAGATTGGAAGTACACTGCAAGTACAATTTACACTTCTTTTTTACAAGGGTACATGCAAAAAGTTTGTTGAAATAAGTTCAAATCAAAAAGCAAAGTGGATTTACAAGTGCTTAAAAACTAGACATAATGGCATTTTCGCAAACCCTTCCTTTTGCCCCATATACAGTGGGTACGGAAAGTATTCAGACCCCCTTAAATTTTTCACTCTTTGTTATATTGCAGCCATTTGCTAAAATCATTTAAGTTAACTTTTTTTCCTCATTAATGTACACACAGCACCCCATATTGACAGAAAAACACAGAATTGTTGACATTTTTGCAGATTTATTAAAAAAGAAAAACTGAAATATCACATGGTCCTAAGTATTCAGACCCTTTGCTGTGACACTCATATATTTAACTCAGGTCCTGTCCATTTCTTCTGATCTGTATGTCCTAGCAACCATATTCACTGAAATCTATCATATAAGCATGCTAACGCTACACTGCTGTGTCAGTAAGCTAAACTGACCGGCTAACAGAAGCACACTAGCATTACATCTTTTTTTTATTTTCTCTCCAATTTCCGAGATGGTTTGTCAATGCTAACAACGTTGCTCTTTAGTCACTTTTAAGTCTAATAATGTGTCAGACACCATAGTCGCGCTTGTTGGTTGTCTCTGTGCCTAGCGGGCCGTGATTTATTTGAAGTCCTACTTCAAACGGTGGCTAGCCTCTGGTGAAGCTAATATATGCAATGTCCAATGTCATTGTGATTTTTACAGATTGTAGCGTCCTCCTGGCCGAAGATCCCCATTCAGATGTAGCTAATGGTTTTAGATTAACACTAAACCCAATTACTGTTTCAGGCCGGAGAAATCAAAGAAAAGTGCAAAAATGCTCTCATTAGTCAGAGCACATGACATTGTTTAATCCTCCTTAAAGACTCAGTGCCTCCTAGAGCTGTTTAAAAAATACAAATATTAGGGTAAGATGCACCAAGCTTCCAAGCCAGTCAAAGAAGCATATTTACCGCAGTATGTCACAAATCTCCATGACTTTATTCACCGCTCAAGACCAGTTGCCATAATAGGAAATGAGAGGGCACTGATCATCGAACACCACTCAAAACACTTCATTGTCATTTTATGAGGTTCAAAAGGCCTTTGAAATTAATAAATGTCGGTTTTAATGAGTTCAATGGATCAGTAATGTGTGCATGTTGCAAACACAGGCGCATACGGTCCTTCTAATGTCGTACTTGCAGCCAAATGCACGCCGTCTCTGGCAGCAAATCCCACCCGAGTCTTAAACCACTTAATCAGATCTGCATTAAAATCACAAGCTGATCTTATTGATATAATAGATCTTGTTTAATAAATGTGACGGAGCAAAACCAATACAAAGTCATTAGAATAATGTGTCTATGACAAAATTTCTGCGAAATGATATTACATTGCTTCTTGCATGTTTTACGACACTTTCAAAGTAAAATGTCCAGTTTGTGACTCTAAAATGTTAATGCTCGGTCATGTTTGAACATTAACATACCACCTACACTAAACTGTACCTTAAACCTAACCATCATGCCTGTAGAGTCATTTCTTCAAAATTATATTACGTTATTTCTTTCACATTTTGCACCACCAATCCCAAAAGTGGCACTATAAGCATGTTCAACTTTTTTTCAATGCATGAGCTCAATGTTATTACATTGGTTGTTGTACGTATCGTGAAATGTCCAGAATCGTTCGGTGAGCGGCACTAAAAGATAAATGCTCCATCAAGTTTGCAAACAGACTGTACCACCGACACAAAACCCTACCTTAAAGTGCCCCAATTATGGGTAATGAAAGGTTCATATTTTGGTTTTGGGAGTCCACAACAACAGGTTGACATGCATGGAAGGTCAAAAAACACTTTCATTGTCTTATAATATGCATTTATTTTTACCTTATTTGCTCAACGACTCCCAAACTATTCGTTTAACGATTAATTTTTCCAAACAACTCCTTTGCGTGACTCTAATCTGCGGTGATTGTTCCGATTGTTCTCATGTTCATTTCATTATGTCTGTAATGCCTGATAAAGCAGCGTTTGTAAGCGCAGTTCTGCTTTGTGTACAGCGTTACCGGGGAAACTGCTATTTTGCGCTCCAAAAGCGGCACCTAGTGGCAAAGAATGAATTTGGATTTTCATTCAGACCAACGCGAAAAGACCAACAAGTGGGCAGGCAATATGCTAATGTTTCATGTTGACGTCAACATGAAACGGCTTGAGATTCGTTTTAAAAATGACTTGTTTCAATGATTCAGAGTCGACTCTTTCTTTTGAGAGACAATAACTTTATACACGGTGCACTCTCAGATTTAAAACTTTGCAGGAAATTTTCATTCACTTAGAGCTGTGTTACACACTGCATGAAAGGCCATTTTCAAAAATATATAATAGGGGCACTTTAAACCTAACTGAAGTGCCTGCAGCAACATTTCTGCAAAATATGCTGCTTCTTGCACGTTTTGCAACACTCTCAACATAAAATGTCCAGTGAGTGGCGCTAAGAACCCTTTCCGTTTTATCTGAAACAGATGAACGTGAATCAGTCAAAGTTTTATTATGCTGATTGTTGTACGTATCGTGACAGTTCGAAAGAAAATTTATAGTAAGAGGCTCTAAAAGGTCAATCCTCCATCACCAAAATAATATACCCCCTTATCTAAGCCTAGCCGATAGTGTTAACATAAGCAAACGTGAGATAAAATTACATTCGCTGAAGCAACCATGACATGTTGGCTTTTATTGTGACTTGTGTTATACAGCAATCGCTGGCGAGAGCTCCACATCGCAAGTTTACCAGGTGGGGTACCAAGCAAGTTTACTACTACAAACAAGCCATATATATGGAGCTGGTTAAAGAGCCGCTGTGGTAAGAGTTTTGAGGTCAGAAAATTGTGCAAGGAACTACACAAACATAAGTCTTTATCAATGAATTTGCCACATAATTTGTGTGAAAAGGAATAAAAGTTGTCATTTCTCTGTACATTTCAGCTAGAAACTGCAGTGAATTGTATGTATACGTACGTTTTTTGTAGGTTTGCAAAAATGTAGGTAGAAACATGTATTTCCAATGAGCTTCGAATAAACGCATCTGTGGTGCAACACGTGGTCAGCAAATATGAGCGCCTCCGCTGTGAGGTGGCCAATCGATACCATGAATTAAAATTCCAACAGGGCTCAGCAGGAGAGGAGGCGTAAGATCATAGCATTGAAAATGACGGTTTTCAGAAAGTGCTCTGCATTCTCTACCTCTGAGGTCATACTGTCCTGTCTGTGTCACAAAGCGAGCTATAAACAGCAAGCTAACATGAATAAGGCATCACGACCCCTTTCATTTCATCCATCGCGGAAGCCTTAAGCGCCTCACAGTTTGTGTTCAATATCATCAGCATTTTCCCTCACCAAGGCCACGCGTTTCCTGCCTCTAGAGCGTGGCGAGGGGGAGAGAGAGTGATTGTGTGCGTGTTTTGGAGTGGTGGGAGGACGGAGATGAGTCATAAGAGGAGACATGATCGCAGCAAGAAATGTAAAGGAACCCATCTGGAGCATCTTACGATCGCATATGCATATAAGTTGTTGATATAGGCCGGCTGAAAGAGCATGTGATTGAGAAGCTCCCCAGGTCTGCTCGTAACTGCGTGCCATGATTGAAAGCTCACCGACAGCGCCCGGACACCTTTAAATGATTGATCGCACCTCCAGAATAACAAGAGGACCTCGTCAGCGCTGCGTAAGCTCGGCTTTGATTGACAGCTCCTTCACCACCCCACCAGTGCCCTAAGTGTCTTCCACCCGTGACCACACCGATCATTACCTCTATGCTGTGAGTGGGTGGACTGGTTGCGCTCTGGAGAAGATGGGAGGTAGAAATCGGCATCTCACTTCTCAGCAATGAATAACGTCCACCGACCAGGTTCCCCCATGTTAGCACAAGGGCCATCACTAGACATTTACTAGGGTATGAGCCCCAGAAAAAATGCCGCTGTGCCCCAGTAATATATTACTCATAATTTCTTATATCAGTGAACATTACTACAACCTGAGAATCAGTTTTTCTTATAATATTTCAGCAATCAAGTCATGTTTTTTTTCTATGAGCTGTTTAGAATCTATTGATGTCAGAGTAACAAATTAATTATTTTGATTTAATCCAGAGGTGTCCAATTCTGCTCCTGGAGGGCCAATGTCCTACAGAGTTTGGCTCCAACACACTTGCCTGGAACTTTCTATTAAGTCTGAAGACCTTGATTAGCTGGTTCAGGTGTGCATAATTAAAGTTGGAGCTAAACTCTGCAGGACAGAGGCCCTTCAGGAATAAGTTTGGACTCCACTGATCTAATCGGTCAAACTGTTTTGCAAAAAAGTCTGAAATTCTAGAATTTCAGAAGGTCTAGAAACTGTTCGCAATTCAGTTTGATTCATCAGGATAGTTCACTCACGCACTGGATCGTTTACAGCAGTGTCCCACACCTAAATAGTAACAGGATATTTTATAAGACAGAGAATATAAAGAGCGCTGGATGATGCGAATATTTACCTACAGTACATTAGGAAACAAAACTTGCAAATATTTTCCATAATTTGTCAACAACAAAGCAGCTATTTATTGCATGTGAAGTTTGTGAACAAATCTGTACTTAAGATTAAGACCGTTTATATCCATTTATATTCAAAATGGTATTAAAAAAACCAATTATCAAAATATGGGTACACTGTTTTGCCGGGGCACCTATCCCACAGAACTAAAAAGCTAAAAATGCCATCAGCACTGTATTGTGAGCAACGCATGCACAAGTGTTCATTTCATCAACTAAATTACTGCTCAAAACGGTCAACAATAATGCAGTTTTAACTGACACATTCTGACGATGATGAAAAAACAACTAAATATTGTTGTTTTGAATAAGTACATTTGAAAAAATCTGTTTCAAATAATCGACTCAGTCAATATATTGTTCATTATAATGTTGAATAAAGTGCATTTATGAATGAACAGTGAATGAAAACACCATGCTAGTGTGTTAATTAACTTACCCAAATGCATCCTAAATATATTAAATTAATCAGATATATACACAACAAAAACATATTACAACTGAGTGAACCAAGTTATGTACTAGTCGTTATGTGCTAGTCCATTTTTAACAGCCCCTAAAACCATAGGGTTTTAATAACCGCCCCACTCGTCACAATTATATTATATTATATTATATTATATTATATTATATTATATTATATTAAAATGCCTTTTTAGTCAAATTTACTAAAATGAATGAAAATTACAAAATATTGACTACATTTGAATTTGTTTAACAATTTTAAACTAAACTAAACTAAACCGATAGTTTAAAATAAAATGAAATAAAATAAAGTACTGACTTACTACTACTTATACTAGACTGGCTGCTTCCGGTTGTCTGATCAACAGCTGCACTTTCATCGTCAAACGCTTACATTCCATTGAGGATCAAAACACACTGATTACATCACTAACACGTAAATACACACACACACTAAACCTGGCAATGCAATCACCCTTGTTAGTGGCCACTGCAGAGATATGGCATGCATTTCAGTGCAAGACATTTTTTTCTACTCACAGCTCCAGAAAGCAGAATGAAAAATTGCATTTCATAAACTCAATCTGCCCTGTTATTGCTTTATGGCGTGTGCACTAAATCCTCCATTATGTGGATCTTAACGTGGCACATAAATTCCATACATTACTGCGTGTTATTTTAGATTAGGGCGGCTGCAATAACGCATCCTCAGGGCTGTCAGAGACAACATGTTTCTCATTTCCCATATTTTATCAACTCGCGGCTCTACGAGAAAGACACACCTGATTTAAATCTCCTAAATGGAGATGCAGCCCCAATAATGTCCGTTCACATTAAAGCATGTCTAAGTGATCGACATGGGAAAGATATGATTATGTTCAGAACATATCTAGGTACCAATTCGACAGAAAAATAAAAAGTCAGCATCTAAAAGCTGTCACAGCACAATCTGAACAGTTTCTTATGTAATATCGCCCAGGATTGGCCAGATTTGACTACTACACCCCTTTCTTTGTTCTTTCAAAGTGGACATCGTCTTTCTTCTCTTTCCTCACAGTTGTCTCATTGTTGGGTCTTGGGTGGAGTTGTTTGGAGGGGGGGGGGGTGCTGGGAACCGAATGGGGTTCCAGCTCTTTAAACTACATTAAGCTGTACTGACGACATTCACTGAAGACTCAGTAAACATGGGGAATAGCAACTGCCACAAAAACCCAGTCACAGAGACATTAGGGGACGAGTGAGTGAGGGTTTGTTGATAAAAGCTGCCAGACTTTCTGAAACAGAGAAAAACTTGATGTTTGCATTACAGGCCAGACGGTGTATGGGATGTGTGCTTTTCTATTGTTCTTTGGTGACTACCTCATGCTAAGTGGGCTTGGAGTGCATTTTAGCCAAGTGGCACATCTCATTGAGATCAAGTTAGCTGACATGGCCACCAGTATGTGATGTCGTGGACTGAAAGCTGAATAAAACTGAGGTACTGGGTACAACAGTAACTCCAGTTGTGATATTTGTTTGTGTATCACTATGAAGCACTACAGGGGGGCAGTCGTGGCCTAATAGTTAGAGAGTCGGATTTGTAACCCGAAGGTTTTGGGTTCGAGTCTCAAGTCCAGCAGGGATTGTAGGTGGGGGGAGTGAATATCCAATGCTCTCTCCACCTTCAATACCACGACTGAGGTGAGACCCTTGAGCAAGGCACCGAACCCCCAACTGCTCCCTGGATGCTGTAGCATTGGCTGCCCACTGCTCCGGGTGTGTGTTCACAATGTGTGTGTGCACTTGGATGGGTTAAATGCAGAACACAAATTCTGAGTATGGGTCACCATAATAGGCCACACGTCACTTCACTTTACAGTACATACTTATCAAACTACTGCTACAGTATATAGTATGCATACTGTGCATTCACATTTCCAATATATACCATGATTTTTTTTCTAGATCCATTATATCAGACTACAATATAAGGCACTATATTTAAAAAATGAATGATAACTGGATGCCAACCACTGAACTGAATGCAATGTGAAGGTCACATAATGTAGCACACTAATGATTGAAAAGTTTAGCGAGAAATAACAAAAAATACTTTTTATTGAGTGTAATACGAATCGAAAAACAATTAATTATTGTTTAACTAATATGGTTTTTTAAATTGTATAATAGTAAGTTGTAATTGTAATAATAATTATGCACACACACAAACATGTGCACAATTATTATATATACAGTAAACTACATATACTATTATTTTAATGTTACTTATTATTAAATACATTATTAGTATTACTACTTTTACTCGTTCTAGGTCCTTCAAGTCCCTGAATTGGTATAAAAACCTTATTCAGAAGTGGCTACTCAGTTCACCATCTCAACCTGGGCTTCATTCTCCTATCTGAATGCAACGAGGTTGAGCACAATACCGTGCCCTGTCAATAGCACTTCCCAGAAATAACTTTATGAATAATGCAACACAGGGTCTGCCCTCTTCTTGCGCAAAGGCACCCAAGAGAGGGGGGCTTTGACTCTTCTCTTTCCCACCAGGGTGCACATACATATACACACACATATACTCTACTAGACATAACTTTGGGACACTACGCAGCTCTGAAGCACACACAGAATCGGGTCTAGACTGCCACCATTGCATGTAGTTCTCTCTACATGCCCACAAGCACGCACTCTTCAATTATTCCACAGCCAGCTATGAAATCATCATGAGCCGCTCCGCCCCTGACATCTCCTCGCTGAGCAGCTACACAAGGAACTGCTCTCTCTCCATCTTCCTAACTAATTCTGAAAGGTAGATGAAGGGATGAGACGGGCAGGGAGCACATAAGGGTTCCCCCATCAAACCCCATGTGTTCTTCACCCGCTGATGGGAAATAAAGCATGCAGGCTTTCTGGCAGACGGGATCTTCTCATTTTGAGGAATTCAATTAGGTGGGATAGACAGATATGGGGTCTGACTTAAAGACATGATCCAGGGGCTCGGCTCTTTCTAAAGGGTATTCATAACAAGTGGGGGGTGGTGCGTCTTTCGGCGAAGAGAATTAAGGAGACATGCTCAATCCCTGAACTCATCCACTCTCGAGAGATGATTGTTGAAATCTCTCATCTTTCTTTCTCGCAGTCTCTCGCTCTCGACAGACCTGCAATTAAAGCTTTGGAGCAAGAGACTCCATCAGCAAAGGCTTTATAATTTAAGCTAGAATTGCCTTACTCCTTACAAATGAAGACACAAAAGTCGGGCATTCAGAACAAACGTCAATCAACAATTGATGTCTTTGTTAGTTATGGTGCGTTTACGTCTGAAAGAGTGTAGTTACTAGTAGAACGGGCACCACAAAGTCATAATAAGAGTGGGAAACTATGTGTTGGAGGCATATTGTCAAGAAATTATGACAATATGCAATAGGTGCAGTGGTAAATTTGTTGAAATTGCTAATTTATTTATTTATTTTTCATTAATATTTTGAATCAGTTTTTATTTTTATATTTTCTGTTTCCATTTTCATTTTATAGCTTTAGTAATTTTATTGGGTGTCATTTTCAGTAGTTTTTTGTTATTGTTGTCGAACAAGTCTCAAAACCAAAGAGATATTTTTGATGAAAGTTAAGACTCTGCCACGCCCCCCTAAGACGGCTCGTTCTAACACGCCCCCACATATCTAGGTCACTATGTGGGAATATTTGCATAATGCGCCCAAACGTGCACGCAAAGAAAGAAGGCGTGGTTTCAGTAACCGCAGTTAGTGTTGAAGTATTGTCAGGGAGACGCTGTGTGTTTCTAGGCGAAAGCAAAAGCACTTTATTTGGTAATCTTTAAGACTACTTACAACAGAACAGCAATGCATTTTATGGACGACCGTTTCGTGAACCTAGGAGAGGAGGTAATTCTGACTTTGCTATGACCATCTGGTGCTTCTGAATCAGCTACTGTTTTGTTATTAGTTTAAGTATTTGCTATTGACTGTTCAAATGCGGAGTTTTGCGCATTGTGTGTGTGTGTGAGAGAGAGAGAGAAATTTGCACATAATATACCTGTACATACAACTGTCTATTGTTATATACCTGTACATACAATTGTCGATTTGTATATTTTTATTCCTTATTTACGTTCTATTTTTCTATTTTTTATTATCTGTGTTTTTGTTCTGTCACTGTCATTCTGTTACACTGTGGAGCTTCTGTCATGAAAACAAATTCCTCGTATGTGTAAACATACCTGGCAATAAAAACTCATTCTGATTCTGATTCTGATTCTGACATTATTAACTGTCTTTACATTTATTTTGAAAGATGAAGCTCACGATTATGGTAAGGGGTGTTACATTTCCGACGAGTGCTTGCAGTGTTCGGGCCAATCACAATGCACTGGGTCAGCTGGCCAATCAGAGCAGACTGCGCTTGTCGGAAGGAGGGACTTTGTAGAAAACGAAGCGTTTAAGAGAGGCGGGGCATAGAGGACCTACAATAATGTACAGTATTTGAAAAATAATGTGTTTTTTTAACATTAAAGCATGTCAACATATTCTGTTACACCAAATACACAAAATAATGATCTTTAAAAAAGCATCATATGACCCCTTTAAGTTTTAGTTATTTTAGTATATCAAATTAAACTAAATGAAAATAATAAATATTGCTTTGGCAACTAGTTGACATAATACGTTTTTATTTTTAATTTCAATTAATGTTTTTTTTTTCAAGTAACCAAAAAAACAAACAAAAAAAAGAATTATTGTTTATTTATATAGAGTTTATTTCAGTTTTATTTTTAGTTAACTATAATAACCCTGACAACTATGAGAGAATACATAGTAATCTAGTTTGCAGCACCTTCATAAACTGCATAAAAACAAAGCAAAAACACCTATGCACATTCTTTATTCACATTGTAGAAGTAGGGTAAAAAAAATCTTGCTGGATTATTTGTAGAAAAGGTACACTGCCATCTTGTTCCCACCAAAGTAATGTGAATGCACCTGATGTCGTAATTATGACTTCTCAACTCAAAAATACCAGCTTCCCAGGTAAGGAGGACTTAAACGCACAATCATTTGACTGTACACTTAACGACCTAGCTTATAGCATAGAAATATAGCTAAAACTAGCAATTTAGCAACCTAGCATAGCATAGGCTACAAATGTCTACACGATTAAACATTACTTCAAGAAAACAACCTTTAATTTGATGTTTATGCTAGCAAAAAGTAGTACCGTTACTAGCGTGATTGTTGAGCGCAAACTCCATCCTGCTGCAAATTCTAAAGATTTCATCATATCAACTACAGAGCAATTTCATACACTGAAGCTCAAAAAATTACTAAAAAGATATTTTGAAGGTAGCGGAACAGTTGACAGTAGCCACTGACTTCCATAGTATTTGTTTCCATACTATGGAAGTCAATGGCTACCATCAACTGTTTGGTTACCAACATTCTTCAAAATAGCTTATTTTGTGCTCAACGGAAGAAAGATACTCATACAAATTTGGAACAACCTGAGGGTGATTAAATTACATTTTTAATTTTTGGGTGAACTATCCCTTTAACCTAAATGTAAAATGTTTACTGCGACTCAGTCAATCAGTGATTTTTCTGTGATTTTTGAGAACTCTTAACTGAATGCATGAAGTCTGAACTTCGAGTCTGCGTGACTGATTTGAACACTGAAGTCAGCTGTGAGGTGGGATTTGCGAGTAACTAGTTTGTTGGGGGGGGGAATTAAATCACGCACAGTAGGACTGCACGATTAATCGAATGCGATTGTCATGCACATTTTGATAGTAATGCCGGTTCTGTAATCAGCAGTAAATCATCATTACATGCTTTCAGATGGAGCAGAATTTACTACACATAGCCGTAGTTCACTGACAAGTTACGCAAAAAATTCGAAGAAATCGAATAAATCATTTGCGATAATGACAGCTGTTCGCATAGCTTCTCAGTGAACTACGGCTCTGTGAAGTAAATGCTACTCCATCTGAAAGCATGTGAAAATACCACATTTAATAACATATTTTTACTCCAAACTCACTTCATAATGTCATTCAAGTGTTTGAAATAAATCCTTCTGTGAGATGATGTGGCTTCTTACACAGAATAAGGCATGCAACATATTTCATAGTATTTAAGCAGTGAAAAAGGCACTGCATTATAAATATACTTTATTATAATGAAAATTATAATAATAAGAACTCAGATAAACCGTATATTGCTGTAGTCGTGTGTTTATTAGGCACGTTGAATCAATGAAAGCAGTTGAACCTTCTGTTTATTCAGCTGCAACAATAGGCATTTTCTGGGTTTCTTCTGCGAGGCGTATTTGGAGTTTCAGCGCGAGAGCGCCCTCTGGCCTTTGGATGGAGATTTACTGCTGATCACAGAACCGTGCTTCACTGAACGATACGTATGACAATCGCAGCTTCTGTCGAATCGCGATCTCGATTCCATTTCGATTTATCGTGCAGCCCTAACGCACAGTTAATCAGCTCACATAAACTTTAGCTTCTCTTCCAACATGTGTTCCTTGAACATTTTCCAGCCTGGTAATATGGCAGAGATCTAACCAAATCAAAAGCCATTTCGAAGCAAAAGCAAAATGTCTAAATGGTCCTGCGTTCCCACGGGAAATGCTGGAAGCGCTGATATACCACCGCACTGAATGTGTCATACACATCCGCTCTACCACTGGTGGCTGAAGATAAACCCAACCTATTTCCATAGTTATTAGTTTTCTTTTTACTCCTCGCCAATATTGCCAAATCAAATTTAACACTCCCCTTAATTGCTCAGACCCATCAGGGTGTTAAATGTTCAGTCTTTTTAAACATTCTATAACATTTTATTTTGGGGCTTGAAATATTTAAAAAGTCACTTAAATCAAATTCCAATTACCAATCTAAAACATCCCATTGGGTGACATGGTTGTAATTATTTAGGGAAAAGTAATGGTGGTGAGCTCTCCAAGTTTCCAAAGCAATTATGAATTAATTAAAACAAGATATCCTCATAAATTAGTAATGAATGTACGTGAACTACATCTCCTTTGTTGATGTTCTTTGCTCATATCAATTTTCAAGCTTTAATTATGGCAAATTATGATCGTATAATTGCACGTTTTTACTTAAAGGCACGACCTGCTGATGCCATTTTTGCTCAACAGAAGAAAAAAAAAAAGAATAAAAGTACACTGGAGGTTTTAAAATGAGCCACCCTGCAATCCATGCTAACAATATAAAGACCTGAATAGAAAAGGAATTACATGTAAAGCAGTCTCCTTATTCTCTCTCTCTCTCTCTCTTTATTCATAGGTGTCTTAGCTTGATGAAAGCTAGGCCAGACAGGAAAAGTCTCTGATGTGTTGGAAAGAATACAACGCAATGTAATAAAACACTAGCATGAGAAAAAAAAAAAAATTATGGCAAATTATGATCGTATAATTGCACGTTTTTACTTAAAGGCACGACCTGCTGATGCCATTTTTGCTCAACAGAAGAAAAAAAAAAAGAATAAAAGTACACTGGAGGTTTTAAAATGAGCCACCCTGCAATCCATGCTAACAATATAAAGACCTGAATAGAAAAGGAATTACATGTAAAGCAGTCTCCTTATTCTCTCTCTCTCTCTCTCTTTATTCATAGGTGTCTTAGCTTGATGAAAGCTAGGCCAGACAGGAAAAGTCTCTGATGTGTTGGAAAGAATACAACGCAATGTAATAAAACACTAGCATGAGAAAAAAAAAAAAAAGATTACGAAATCGTTACAAACACAAACTTCAATCTAAAGCCTCTGAGTCAAACTCAAAATTGCCTTTCCAATCTATTACTCTGTAACAGCCAAATAACATCGTTTTTAGAAAGGAAACACTTAACAGGAATTTCTACGCTGCCCAGAGACACAGTTGGGAATCAGTTGTCAGCCAGTCCAAGGTGATGAACTGGATTTAGATGCTTTGCACATCCATTTTCAGCATCATCTCGAAAGATTCTTGAGTACTGGGATAAAACATACTACAAAATTGAAAGAATCTGTTTCAAAGAATCTCGTTTGGATTTATCTGTTAAATGTGTTTAGAAGTACTCAATCACTCAATATGGGTGAACACCATCAGACACAGAAATTGTGTCAAATATTCATCATAAAAATTGACAAATTCAGCATTCACTTCAATGAATGACTGAATGAACTCTATAAAATTATATCATATTGATTTCTGGCTCTATCTATTGAACGTCTCCACAGTCAGACAGAAAATCTTACAGTATTGACAAAATATTGAGGTACTGAGGTAAATCTACCAAACGGGTTACCTACTAACACAACACAAAATGAGGTAAATCGAAAAATACCAAACAAGTTATTTGCTGCATGTACATAACGAGTTTGCATACCAGTTGTGAAATATTGTATATATAAAACTCAGAACTTGAAACTTTTTCTGAACTCCTAACAGGTGAAATATGGTAGGAATGCCTTCAAGAAGACTAACTTTGATTTTACTTGGTGGGAAAGTTAGGAAAAAGTGGGAAAAGAGCTCATAAAAGAGGTATATTTTAAAATGAACCTCTTATGTTTACTATATATTCTAATATATAAAGTATTGACTTCATATGATCTGAGGACAGGTGACTTTAGGGGTCTAGATTGATAAATGAAAATACAGTATGTTGAAAAATCTAATAAAATGATCAATTTGCGTTAAAAACTTTCTAGTGATCTATTTAAAAGTATAAATATCCATTTTTAAAAGTTATGGCACATGAAGCACAAGAAGTCATAAGTTTGAATTTCACATTTACTTTTCAAGAAAACTTCAAATGGGTTAAATATCCATCCTCAAATTCAACATGCCTTTTTATTGAACATTAATAGGATAGTGGTGCTAAATGTCAGACCCGACACATGCCAGGCAGCAGAGGAACACTTTGTTCCCTCTGTGGTTTGATGTTACTGTTTTACCATATTTACTGGATGTTGATACCAGCACCGTGGGCCGATGGATGGAGGAGGAAGGGAGTTTGACGGGGGTGGAGAGCTATTTATGAATGCGCAGGACATGCATCGGCTGTGCTCTCATTAAAACTCCTCTCACGGTGGAGGAGGAATACGGCCCACACCCTCTGCAAGGCTTTCCTCCACTAGGCCAGAATTCACAAATGAAACATGACTGGGAGCACTGATCCAGGATCAGGCTTCCACTTGTCCCTTATTGTGTGTATAAGCAAATAAAATAATTTCAGAGCCGTCAAGCTACTAATATAAACTACGATTTCAGAAGATGACAACTTCTCCAAATCTTTGGTCAATCACGTTGAGGAAAGACGATGAAGAACGCCTCCAAATCACAGATGGAAAAGACAGATTTGCCATTACAACCAGGTGCAGGAATGTTTCTCTCCTTTTCAGTTATAGGAAATTTAAAAATCTTCAGCGGCAGCTGGGTAATTAGGCCTGTAGATCTTGGATCTTGGCCACTCTCCACCGCTTGCCACAAACTGATTCTCATAAATGAGATCGCCAGGTCAGAGCACCTGTTAGACAGATTGAAAACTTTTCATTATCAAAGAAAACAGCTTGGCAAAATCTTTTCAACAGCAGGACACCAGCCCAGACCACAAACACATATGTGGCCTCGAAAATGACCGTTTGAATCATACTGAGATGATAATAGCCATGACTATGAATCTACAGTCATCAGTTCATCCGATTTTGAGGTGTTGGGTGTTTCTACTTTTCAAAGTGATCTGAATCTCAATTCTTTTACCTTCACTGGATGAACGTAAAAAAGCACATAGATGTAAGGTGTGCTCACATTAACACCATTTCAGCATTTCAGCAAAATTTCGCTGACAAAAAAAGGCCATTGTATACAATAGTGATGTATGAATCACAGCTGACACAGAAATAACTTTTAAATCAAGTATCCTTCTGTTGGTCAATGCAGTAAATTCATATGAACAACTTGAATAGGGCTGCACGATAAGTCGAAATGGAATCGAGATCACAATTCGACAGAAGCTGTGATTGTCATGCGTATCGTTCAGTGAAGCACGGTTTTGTGATCAGCAGTAAATCTCCATCCTGAAACTCCAAATACGCCTCGCAGAAGAAACCCAGAAAATGCAGTTGCAGCTGAATAAACAGAAGATTCAACTGCTTTCCTTGATTCAACGTGACTAATAAACACACGACTACGGCAATATATGGTTTATCTGAGTTCTTATTATTATAATTTTCATTCAAATAAAGTATATTTATAATGCAATGCCTTTTTCACTGCTTAAATACTATGAAATATGTTGCGTGCCTTATTCTGTGAAAGAAGCCACATCATCTCACAGAAGGATTTATTTCAAACACTTGAATGACATTATGAAGTGAGTTTGGAGTAAAAATATGTTATTAAATGTGGTATTTTCACATGCTTTCAGATGGAGCACCATTTACTTCACAGAGCCGTAGTTCACTGAGAAGCTATGCAAACAGCTTTCATAATCGTGAACGATTTCTTCGATTCTGAACGATTTCGCGTAACTTGTCAGTGAACCACGGCTATGTGTAGTAAATTCTGCTCCATCTGAAAGCACGTGATGCTGATTTCCTGCTGATTACAGAACCAGCATTACTATCAAAATGCGCATGACAATCGCATTCGATTAATCGTGCAGCCCTAAACTTGAACCTATTGCAAAATCTGTGTGGGAAATCTTTCTCCCTCACAAAATTCCCAAATGCGTGGATTCCTATTGAAATGTCTGGATTTTGCATGCCAAAACTCACCAAACAACTGTAAAAGTGACCACAGCTTTACATTGCAGGACTGGAGGCATATCTAGAAACTTGAACATCACAACCTGCAAAAATGGATTCCTAATGAGTTACGACTTATTTTCCAGTAAAAATGTGTACAAATCCTTAACATGGTTTACAGGTTTTATTGGGCCGTCGTGGCCCAATGGTTAGAGAGTCAGACTTGTAACCCAAAGGTTGTGAGTTCAAGTCTCAGGTCCGGCAGGAATTGTCAGTGGGGGGAATAAGCAGCACTCTCTTCCACCTTCAATAGGTGAGACCCTTGAGCAAGGCACCAAACCCCCAGCTGCTACCTGGGTGCCGCAGCACATGGCTGCCCACTGCTCTGGGTGTGTGTTCACGGTGTGTGTGTGTGCACTTGGATGGGTTAAATGCAGAGCACAAATTCCAAATATGGGTCGCGACATGTCACTTCACTTACAAATTTACCAAGTAATTCAAATCTTCACAAATAATAATTGTTTCAAGGAAGTATTGATATTTTAACTGGAAAATCTGATAAAGTATTTGTTAAAAGTCTCTACACTACAAAGGTACTTTTGAATATTTCAATGATATGCTAATGAAATCTCCACATTATAACATAAAAGTGCTATTTTTACAATCTGCTACAAGATTTACCACACTGTGGTTGGGTTACTTCACATCTAAGAATAAGTCTGAAGCACACTTGGCAGAGGAGGCAGTCAATTTATACCAGAGTCCTACGACTTGGATCCCAAAACAAGTTTTCAAGCCACCATCACAATGACCTTATAGAGAATCTGCCACTTGCAGTTGGAATGTAACATTTCATTACACAGAGAAATGCCTGAGATAGGAGGCAAAATCCCACTTAGCCTTTCTACACAGAAAAGACAAGGCGCTGCACGGAACAGCGATACGCGGCTAAACCCAACCTGCATCCGCCTAGCACAGGTGTCCTCTAAGACGCTCAATCCCATTTGTGACGCCCACTTTTGTTTTCCTATTGCTGGGGCTTCCTGTGAATAGCAATGAGTATCACAAAGAACTAGGACCCTCTGGCAACACGGAAGGCCTCAGCCTACAGCCTCCTATAAGGCCACTTTGGTTTCAGAACGTCAGTCAAAGTCAATATGTGTCAAGTCTGCCTGCACGGGCTAACCTGCTATAGACTCTATATGTGTAAAGCTTAGCAGGGAGATTTAAAATGTAGTAGAGGAAGTAAGAGAGAAAGATCTTCTAAGAGAAAAAAAAAACATATATGACGTTACATTCACAGGTTTGGTGTTGGTAAGATTTTTAAAAGTTTTATGGTCACCAAAGCTACATGTATTTGATTAAAAATGCAGTGGAAACAGTAATATTGTGAAATATTATTACAACTTAAAATAGAAATAGTTTTATATTTGAATATATTTATTTTTAAAAAGTACTTTATTCCTGTGATGGCAAAGCTGAATTTTCGTGATCACGTGATCCTTCAGAAATCATCCTTATATGCTGATTTGATACTCGAGAAACATTTCTTATTATTATCAATATTGAAAACGTATACGCTGGTTAATGTATAATAACCAGCAGCTTATACTGGCCAAGAACCGCCCACTTAGAAGAATGATTGACATCTATAACAAAGTAATAAATCTGACAAAAAGTCAATAAAACAGCAGAAAGTAAATAGAAAATGAGTACAGACTAACAAAATTAAGAATATGAGTACAGACTAAAAGACAGAATTTATGTTCATGAATATCTAGTCTACTTGCTACTTAAAGTATAAAAAAAAAAAAATATATATATATA